>NC_056743.1:1736414612-1736439612 GCF_019279795.1 Protopterus annectens
TCTTGTACCTGTTTTAAATAATTTCTATTTCAGGCATTCTGTGCTTCCCATAAACACTTCTCATGTTGCTACATTTGTAGATGCAAATGGTCTAATTCTGCCAAAAAAGGCATCTGCTTTTAAAGTATGCCAGTACTAACTTTTTTTGTTTGTTTCAATTCACTTTGGGACTACTATCAGACATTCTTTGTGTGAGATGAGTTGATAGAACTCTGTAGTTTTACATCGACAATTTAGTAGTGCACGCATGGTGTTTTGTGGCACAAATCATTTCACTTCATCTATTTAATATCCTCCTGTAAGTATATACTCATTTACCACACAAATTGCTCAATTAGGGATGTTTGTGTTGAACTTAAGACCATGAAAATACTATATGCTAAATGACTGCATACGTCAGTGTTGGTACTGAAGGCTTCTGCAAGGTGTAACTCTCGATGGTTTCTGATTTAGTGGAACAGCCCTGATTTTAACTCATATTTTTGGTCTGCTCCTCACAAAATGTGTAGCTCTCTGTCAAATCATTGAGGATTTCAGTTACTAAATAATGACAGATATTTGAGTTTCAGACTTCATATTCTTAAGAAAATGCATGCTAATGTAAAACCTGTTACTCTACCAGCTTTCTAAATATAAAAAAAATACTTAAAATCTTTCCCTGATTTTATGCTTTTGCCCTTCATTATTGTGTGGCTGTATCCCTGATTTTTGAATTAACAAGTTGAGAGGTATTTTTTATGAAAGAGCAATAAACTCATAGGCATTATCAGATGTTCATCATATTGATCATTGCTGCAGTAGCCTTAGCTATGTGGGTTATATCCTGCCAAGAATATAACAACTGGTCAGCTTCCACAGTTTCAGGGCACCTTCCATGCCTCAAATCATTAGGCCGCTTAAGCTGAGCTGCCTGAAAACACAGGCTTGAATGCCAAGCCCTTTAGAGTTTTCCTGCTGCCGAAGTGAATGCTCCTCTATGGGCTTTTGGGGGATCGATGGTCGGCTTATGCTGTTCCTATGCTGGGCAAATAAGTTCCTTTTGGAGAAAAACCTTCACATAAAATGTATTATTTAAATGTACTTTTCTGCTTAGGAAATTTATTTTGAGTTTAAAAGGACTTTAAAGTAGATGGAAACCATTGTTTCTGTGGCAAACTTGTACTTATATAACTATTGGGGGCTGGCAAAATGTATTAAAGTGATTTTTACTATGTTTTTGTATGAAAAAAGTGACTTTTACCAACTTCAGTTGCTGCTTATTTTCCCTGAGAAAGAGGCATCATTTTCAGCTTGAACAAACTACTCAAATCTCTGAACCATCTTTGTTCCCCTGGACCTCTTCAAGTTATTACAAACAATACCCCACAATCATGTGGTACATCAACAAGCAAGGAAGAACCAGGCCTTACCCCCTGTGCAGACTAGCAATGCTGGTATCTTGGGGTATAGATTCACAGCACAATCTCACTCTACAGGCATCCTACATCGTATCAGAGAAAAAAATGGCATAGAAGTTGAACAGGACAAAGGCAGACCCTCAGAAATGAGAACTAGATCAGGGGTTCTTACAAGATTTGATTTATCTGTGGGGAGTTCCCGAAGTAGACCTCTTTGCCTTCTCTCTGAACAATCAGCTGGCAAAATTCCGCTCCAGGACTCCATGCAAGAAATCCTGGAAAACAGATTCCTTTTGTTTTCCTTGGACAATAAGGTTCCTGTATGCATTTTCCACCCTTCCCTCTGATATTTGGGTACTTCTGAAGATTAAGAAGGAATGCACAACTCTTTCTTAATCCTAATCCACCCCAAAAACGCCACCATTGGCCCCAACCAATTAAACATCTATTCATCTGATAAACACTATTATTGAACAAGTACAGGAAACAAAACTACTTGGTGTAATTATTAATAACACTTGCCTTCGATCTCCACATACAACAAAACATCAAGAAAACTCACAAGAAATTAGGACTTCTTTACAGAAATAGGCAATTCCTAACTACCACAACCAAGGCTACCTCGGGCAAAATTTTCCTGCTCCCCTCCCTGTTTTATGGTGCTACTATACTCACCAACCTAAAAAATTCCACTAAGTCCAAAATGGAACAATGCTACAATAAAATCACAAAGCTCAACACAAACTCCAAATATTATACTCAGCACTGTAAATCACTTCATGAATTAAATTGGCTTGAACTCCCTAACCAACTTACATATATCCAGCTAACTTTTATGCATAACCTAATTTATAAACCCACTGCCTGCCCTGTCCTTGACAAGCTAATCAAACCCTACATACTGAACAGAACCCTCAGATCAGAAGACAAAGAACAGCTAGTAATCTCTAAACCCTCAAAAAGATCGGGACAGAGGCTATACTCATTCTCTGTTTCTAAATTATGGAATGCTCTCCCCTTAGCCACCAGATCAATCCCAGGCCTGGCACTCTTCAAAGCTTCTTTAAAAGAACACCTAAATAAGACCTGGCTCTGCACATGTACAACTCCAGGTCAACCCTCCCTTAACTCCAGCTCCCTCAGCATCCTCATCTACCCCAACCTTACTCTTCTTTCCCTTTAAACCCCTATTACATATCACCAACCATTCCCCATCTCCTACCCTAACCTCAGCCTGCACTAGCCATCTGTCTTTTTAAACACCCACTAAAGTCTCTACCTCTGCCTCTACATACAACAAGCCTAGACTAACCCCAAACACTCTCTGCTGCTAACCAAAAATTAGATTTTTTTCATCTCTAACTCTCATTAAATTAACTTTACTTTAATCTGAGTACCGTGTTCATATGTTTCTAAGGACATTGTTTGCTAACTTCTCATGACATATGTTGTAATGAAACCTAATGACATTAATCTGTTTATTGTAAAAGTTTTTAAGTAACTATCCATTGTTTAAGTCACTGATCTGTTCTTGAAGTATGTTGTAAAATTACTAATTGCACATTGTAAAGTTTAATGTTTGTGCATTGTCTTGGAGTACATTGTAAAGTTATTAACTATACATAGGAAAGATTAATCCGTATATGCATTTTTGCAATCATCTAAATGTGATGCTTTTCTCACATGCCTCTGCTGAAAATGGGTTCTGTGACACAGTTACACTATCCCAGTAAATAAACATCAGATAAATAAAATAAATAAATACCCCCAAGACCATTGTGGTGACTCCCTTCTGGCCCAGGTAACAGTGATTCTCCCTTCTTTTGGAAATGGCCAGGAGCAATTACCATAAGCTTTCTCACAAATGGGATCTACTCACACAAGACCAGGGGTGTTTGATACACCCCAACATCAATCAACTTCAAATAACTGCCTGGTTGATAGAGGCTTGCTTTCCTTTAGGCACTTGTTTGCTGCGGATGTGTAACAGGTAACTAAGGAGGCAAGAAAGCCTGCTACTTGAAAATCATATATTAGCAAATAGAATGATTTTCTAGTCGGTATCAGCAACATAACCAGCACTCACTGGGGCTAGGTTTTCCCTGGTTTTGCAATATCTGTGGAACTATCTTTTGGCATTTCCTACTCCTCCATCAAGGTTAATTTATCAGCCATTTCAGCATGTTTGTCCATGGATCCTCCTGTTTCAGGCATTCTCATGTCAAAATGTTTTTAAGAGGGGGTTTGCATAAGTGACCTCCAAGAAAACCAGAGGCTCCTCTTTGGGATCTTAATTTTGTGCTAGAGAAGCTGACACTTGCTCCATTTCATCAAGCTCATCTGGCTGACTTGAGGTTCTTCACAATAACAAAGCTTCACCAGCAAAATCAAACTAAACCCATCAAGAGCTATGCCAGGGAGTTGAAATCCGATAAAAGAATTGTTTATTCCAGACCACAATACAAAACAAAAATACCGTAAAACAATAATGTTAAGGGCTTTTGTCTACTTAAATATTAAAACTTAGACTTCTTGAGAACCATAGTGTTTCAATTTGGCATCCTGCTCTCTAAAATCCTATTATATTTGCATAACTAATTGGACAACCCATCAGGCTAAAAGATTTCTGTTGCATCCAACCTTAATCACATCTAAATTTAGTACCCTAATGCAGTGCAATCAATAAAAGTTAAAAACTTAATAATATTGCTTGCATAATAGCAGTCATTATTCCAGGAATTGCTACTAAATATTACAAGCTGTTACATGTTCAGTGTTGAATAATAAATGTTAAAATACAACACTAAACAACAAATGCAAAGCCCACACAAACCTTAAGAGTGATTTTAACAAGTTTGCCTATTATGTATAAAAACCCTCATTTCTGACCCTTGATAAAAAAAAAAACATTGCATTATATGAACAGACATTATTAAAACTTTGTAAAAAAGTTATAGTTCCAAAGTTCTTAATTTTAAAATACTGGACAATGATATATTCCATTGAAACCTGGAGGGTCCTGGGAGGTAAGGTGAATGTGCCACAGCAGTTCCTTAGATTCCAGTAGAGTCTCCCATGGACCTCCTCGGGAGTCAATAAAAACTTCTTCAAGTATTGCAAACTGGAACTTTTTGCAGTTAGAACAATGTAATCTGTGCTTATTCAAAGCATTACCTAAATGCAATCTATGCTTATTCAAAGTATTACCTAAGTTCATCTTACATATATCATATAATTGCTCATAGATCCTTCTATTACAGGACCCCTCAGCTTTCCCTGTATAGTAGGTATCACGTGCATTGCAGCATGTGATGTAAGTTACAAAATTTTTGTGATGATTACAATTACTGGACAATCTTACTTTTATTTTTTGGGGTACTATACATAGATCCAAGGCCTCTAAAATGTAATGACACTGACTGCATCGCTCACATTTTCCTATCCCATGGAATATGGAATCGTTTAATGACTGTTGAAATTCAAAAACATCTTTTATATTTTTCCCCTTTTGAAGATAAATGGTTTGTCTTCCAACACTTGAGTTGGGACCTGTCTAAATTAAAGATAGACCATTCCTTGATACAAATTTCTTAAATTCTAAGCTAAGAGGGTGACTAGAGGTTCTTAACTTGAAAAAAACTGTTTTACTGATTGCTCTGACCTCTGCAAGAAAGGTATATAAGTTGCAGGCTATTATGGTGAGTCAGCCTTATCTTATTTACCACATAGACAGAGTTTCTTTGAGAACTAAGCCTTCTTTTATACCTAAAGTGGTATCCCCAGTTTACTTTAAGCCAAACTATCCATCTCTCTGTATTCTTTCCTGAACCTAAAAATGAGGGAGAAAGGATGTTCCATACTTTGGATATCCACAGATTACTCATGTACTATCTTGACAGAACAAAATCTTTCATATCTTTGGATCAGTTGTTCATTTCTTGTGAAGGTAAGAAGAGACAACCTTTGTCAAAATGACAACTTCCAAATGGTTGTCTCAGGATATTACCTTTTGTTATTCTCACTACATCAAAACTATTCCAGGCATGGTCAAGGTTCACTCTATCAGGGCCTTGGCTTTTTGGAAAGGGTTGGATTCTAGAAGTATTCTAGAAGCAGCAACTTGGTCCTTTGTACATACCTTTACAAAGTACTACAAGCTTGAGTCATTCTCTAGATCTAGATCGGGTTATGCTAGGGCCATTCTCCAGAAGCTCCTGGAACCTTTCCCTTCCACTGCCCAAATGTAGTAAGCTAGGGTACTCTACCCATGTCACTATGGCTACTGCATTAGTGACCAATATACCTCTCAAATGTCCCCAGTTTTTAGGAAAATCCATAATTTTGACTCAAATTTTAGCTTTGTTCCTCTTAATCCCTCCTAAAATTGGTGACTTTGGAGAATGTAAGGTGAATTATACTTAATAAATAATGACAATAATTAGAGTTATAGACTTCTTTTACTTCAGAAACTATATATTTATTGACATTCTGTTTGTCAATGTCTCAGGTTAATAGAACTAATAATTTAAAAGTGTCTTGATTATTTCAGTATTTGTCCCTGATTCTGTAGAGATTTGTCCCAGATTGTTTGAGAGCTATGATGATCAATATGATGACTATAGTACAACTGTAGAAAGAAACTTACCATAACAGTAGATGTTGGAATGATCACTACTGCAGTAGCCGCTCCCTCCCTCCATCACCCTTTTTGTTTGTGTGTTTATGCCAGGGTATGTATATATGTATATAATTCTACTCTTATAGCTATGTACTTTCAGGGCTCAGCTTCCTTCTCTCTGCTGGCATGAAAGCTGTAAAGGACTTGCGGCTCAAAACCTGTGTTTTTAGGTAGTGTACTTGGAAGGTACCCTGAAGCTTTGGAAGCTGGCCAGCTGTTATATCCTTGGCGGGATATAACCCATATAGCTAGGGCTACTGCAGCACTGATCATTCACACATTTACTTTTATGGTAAGTTTACTTACACACCTGTACTGTTCTTTTCTTAGTCACAGAAGCATAATCCTGTGGTGGTAAGGGGAGTAAAATGATTGTCAAGTAAGAATTATGGAAGGCGTGTGCACAGTGTGAAAGTGTAACAGCATAATATTTGTTGCACATCTCTATGTCCTGTACATTCTTGCTACGAGGGAAGAAATGCAGTTCGCTTTAAAAGGGAGTTTGTCTCTTCATAGTTAAGTAGATTTTCCTTGAAGACAGTTTTTTGACACTATTTTACATGAGCTATAAGCACACAGCTTGCTTCAGGTCAGCAGCAGGCTTATTTGACGTTGAAGGTTCACATTACAAATGCGTTACTTCCTGCCTTCCATTATTAGTGAAGAACAGAATTGGATAAATCGGTTCTCAAAGCAAGGCTTGGTTTTGAAACTACACAGCATGACTGTTTCTGGACTCTTCTAAGCACGTAGTTTCAGAGGTACCCAGAATATCTTGATTTTTGCCTCCTCAGTGGTGTCAGTAAAAATAAACTGATTATTGCCTTTATATCTTATATGACTGTTCTGTTTGTGAAAAAACAAACTTTACAAAGCAGTACTATGACAGTAAAAGACTTTTATTATCCTCACAGCTGACAGAATGTGAATGTGGTTTGCCAGATATACATTAAAAATCTCTTTTGAATTTAACCCAGGTCACTCCATGATGTAAATTGTGTTTATTTATCCCCCTCTTCTTTAACTGTCTGCTGCATCATGTAATGTGAAATGCAGATAACTTACCCAAAACACATGCAGAGTTATGCCTTATTAGTATATTAACCACTCTACAGTTTGGGGGGGGGGGGCTCATGACAGGTTTCCATGGTACAGCTCTAGAAGGATTATATGCTTTCTTTAAGTCACTGCCACCATCCCTCTCTGAAATGCATGAAAGGACCAGTGGATACTCGATGTTAGAAGGTTTAGTTAGTCTCAGAGACATGGTGGGCTGGTCTCAGGCATGGCAGGCATACTCCAGTGTGACCAGACTTCACAATGTCCAGTGGCAGTCTGTGATCAGTTTACAAAGATTTGATATTTGCCACATATCTGCTGAGTAATGTCAACAAGCTGCTACTACCACACACACACACACACACACACACACACACACACACACACACACACACACACACACTCTCTGTGAAACAATTTGTTTTCAGTCTTAGGTTTATACTCTCCATTCACTAACTTTAATTACCCTTAAACCAAATTGGTCATCCTAGGTAAATGGCAACATTTGCCAGAGTATTTTTTCATTGTAAGCACTGATGCATTTCAAATGATCTTTCTGAAAAAAAGAAGAAAGACAGAAAGAAAATGTGTGGACAATTATTTTGTTGAAATGGCATAAATGTGTTTATGGATTAAAGCTGTGGCTAGGCAAATATTCAGAAAGGTATTTATTTATTCGTCCATCTGATTATTTAATATTTTGGAACATTTTCTAGAGGTAGTTCAGAGATGGACCACACTGGAGATTTTAAAAGATTTTATAGGTATTCAGTGTGGTTGCATTTTGTCTCTATGTATACTGTAATACAGGTTTTACATTCATTATTACGAAGCAGATTTTTTCATAATTTTTGTTCTCTGGCCACTCACTGTCCATTTGCATTAAAATGTGGCAGATTTTGTATGTTAGTTATTCCAACCAAAATGTAATTAATGAGAAGCAGTTCTCCAATGTCAGTGTGTCATTCACACTCCCCACACCCTCCCCAGGCAGACATATTGAAGTACTTCCAAGCAGACAGGCATGTATTTAATTAAAATACTAGTAGCTTTTATTTACTGAAGTCACAATGCAATAATTAATAAAAGCTGCCAGTGGAAGGATGTTTAGCTTCACACTGAGTCCCACAATACTTAATATGTTCAAGGCACTGTTTTTTTCTATGTAGTCATCTTAAAAATGGGAAATTAAACTAAGTGATAAACACTAAGCTTGTAATCTTGAAATATAGTTAAATAATTGAACAGCAAACACTGGCACAGTTAATATACTTAATGTGATTTGGAGTTTTCTTTTCTTCCCCAAAAAGATTAATGCTTTTGCCATTTAGCAGTATTACTGCAGAACTCAACGCATTCTTCTCAACTGTACAGATTTTTGCAGAATGTCCAGACTTTTGCCTCATATTTTTGGTCTATTCCTCTTAAAAAATAGTCTTTTTTGACAAATCAGTGGGTGATCTAAGGATTAAAGTCACTAAACAATGACAGGCATTTGAGTTTCAGACTTTATATCCTACAGAAAATGCATACTAACACAAATCATGTTACTCTAGCAACTTTGTAAGTTTATAAGAGCAATATTTAAAACATGTCCCTATTTTTGGGTCTTTGTCCCCCCATTACGTTAAGTTTTGTCCAGGTTTCTTGCCCTAAGAGGTTGAGAGGTATGACTCAAAGTACGATCAAAGCTATACCCTCCTTGTAGTTGTTACAGATGGTATTTTACCTTTAGTGAGGTTATGACTGAAAGGAGTCTGTTCTTTCAGGCTTAGCACACATGGCCGACAAATTAAGAAGTCAAACCAATGTAATAGAAAACAAAACAAAAACAATTTCAATATGTAGTGCTTCATTTCAATTTCTGTTAATAACATGAGTGATCTTGCATTTTTGGGGGATGTGAGTTCTGTTGCTGATTTGTGAGGATACAGAAAATATTATTTACACTTCAGTCCCACTGCTGTAGTAAACCTGGGCATAATGTGGAGCTGAATGCAATAGCTAGTTTTCCCTTAAGGATTTGTAGCAGTTGGTGCAAGTAACTCAGCTGATAGTACACCTTTATTTGACACTGGAGAGGTGAGAAGAGTATGGATTCTATCCCCATATATCAGCTGCTTGGAATTCGTGTTCTAGTACTTGCGCTACTGTACAGCATTAGCTAGGTGGTAGTCTCACATGCTTCTCAACTATACAGATTTTTGCAGACTATTAAGATTTTGTCTCATATTTTTGGTATGGTCCTCCTAAAATTTTGGTTTTCTGGTAAATAGTGAGAACTAAAGTCAGAAAATAATGACAGACTTCATTCCCTTCAGAAATGCATTCTAATACTAAACCTGTTATTCCATCAACTTTCTATGTTCGTAAAAGCAATATTTAAAAATTGTCCCTATTTTGGGGCCTTTGTTCCCCCATTATTTATGGCTTTATCCAAATTTCTTGTTCTAAGAGGTTGAGAGGTATAGTTACATACTATCCCTCTCGTGCAACATTAGTGCGAGGTCCTGTCTGTCTGATGCTGGTGATAGTTTAAACTCCTTTGGTACCATCCCGCTCATGCCACATTAGTGCGAGGTCCTGCCTGTCTGATGCTGGTGATAGTTTAGGCTTTTTAGGTACCATCCCACTCATGCCACATTAGTGCGAGGTCCTGTCTGTCCGATGCTGGTGATAGTTTAGGCTCCTTTGGTACCATCCCGCTCATGCCACATTAGTGCGAGGTCCTGTCTGTCCGATGCTGGTGATAGTTTAGGCTCCTTTGGTACCATCCCGCTCATGCCACATTAGTGCGAGGTCCTGTCTGTCTGATGCTGGTGATAGTTTAGGCTTCTTAGGTACCATCCCACTCATGCCACATTAGTGCGAGGTCCTGTCTGTCCGATGCTGGTGATAGTTTAGACTCCTTTGGTACCATCCCGCTCATGCCACATTAGTGCGAGGTCCTGTCTGTCTGATGCTGGTGATAGTTTAGGCTCCTTAGGTACCATCCCGCTCATGCCACATTAGTGCAAGGTCCTGTCTGTCTGATGCTGGTGATAGTTTAGGCTCCTTAGGTACCATCCCGCTCATGCCACATTAGTGCGAGGTCCTGTCTGTCTGTCTGATGCTGGCAATACCTTAGACCAATGTTAAAGCTCCCACAGCACTTATCAGAAAAGGAGGCCTTTCAGGTGTCCTGGTCATAATTCACCTACATTGTGTGAACTGCAGTTGACTCTTGACTGAAAAGACACCACAGGCATGTAGGAACCAATAAATTCTAAATAAATAAAATAAACTTATTTGGTTTTATATTTTAAGAGGTCATACAAAAATTCTAGGATCTTCAAGGCTACTGAGTCTTGTGGCCATTACACCTTGCTAGTTCCTACCCTAGACTATACCTGTCCTGTCAAGGAGTGTTAGGGCAGCCAAGCCAGGGGTCAGTTCATGAATACCCATCAAATTATTCAGGTACCATTTGAAGGAAGATCACACACTGCTTTACCTACGGGGGGACTCTGTTGAAGAGATAATGGAGAAGCTGAGTAACAAATCTGTCAGCACACTTGGTGTTATTGATCTGCAGGTTTAGATCTCTTGTTCTGGCATTTGTCAGACTGTTTAATTTGTGACTGTACAAGGGATCCTGGTCTCCTGGGTGCCTAATTGCTGGGAAGGCGAGGCATGGGTCACTGAAGAGCCTCTAAGATACACATAAGAGTAACAGTGCACCTAATCTTTTCTACCAGCTCTGGGGTTTTAGCTTTGTGATCCTCTTTGTTAGGAATCTCGGGGGTCTTTCTGACTATTTCATTATGTCTGCTGAAGTACATTGAAAAGAGGGTGTAGTACAGTATTTTGTAACTGGTCTGCAGTCAGCCTTACTAAACAGAAGGAAACAATAACCTCTTCAGATATGGATGAAATTCCCTTGGTAATCTGCTGCGCCAAGAAGAAAGACTTCTTGATAGCCATTGTTATATAGTGATAATAGGACAGTGAATCATCAAGCCAGTTTTCATTCTGAGGTGGGATACTCTCAGTGTTGTATGTTGGATGCCGGTTGTCTGTCAAATGCAATAATTCTGCATTTTTAACATTTAATTTAAGCCTTTTGTCAATACCCCAGATGTTATAAGTTCTTGCTGGAGGGCTTCTGTGGCAGAGAAAGATTTGACAATGACTCCAGTTTGTTGTCAACTGCAAACTTGGTTAGCCATACATTATAGGGGTAGGGTTACAGTTAGGGTTAGCACCCATTAGTAAGGTGGGAAGGGGGCCCCTAACCCTAACCCTACACATTATGTTACTAAAAAAGTACAGTTGTGTGCACTTACCATAAATGTAGATGTTCGAGTGTATTCACTGTTGCAGTCATCACTTTTGGGTTATCTGCTTGCAGTAGCCCTCAATCGGCCTGATTAACAAAGTCTTGAGTCCTGCATCGGTTGCCTTCCCTTCTTCCATGACGTCAGGTCATCAGGGGTATAAAACATGTAGCCGACACCATTACATCAGTTTTTCGTGCCCCAGATGTCAGGTGCCCCCTAATTGGGAAGCAATTAAATCTATAAATATACAAGATTATACCTCCAACAAAAAAGCAAATACACCAAAAAGCTTTTGAAGATAGCAAAGGAAAGTAGAGGTATATCCAAAAAAGAAGGGGGCTGGAGGGAGGGTAACCAGGACTGCAAGAGTGAATACACTCGAACATCTACATTTATGGTAAGTGTACACGACTGTGCTATGTTCTCCGTGTTCACTGTTGCAGTCATCACTTTTGGGTAGATTCCCAAAGCTAAGGACGGGAGGAGGAATTTAAATAGAATTAGGACCATCTAAAAGGCCCTGCAAGACAGCAGTGGCAAAGCCAGCTCTGGATTTAGAAAAACTTGGCAGATGGTAATGCTTGGTGAAAGTATGTACAGAACTCCAGGTAGCAGCTACTAGGATGTCCCTTGTAGGGACGCCTCTGAGAAAGGCTGTGGAGGTAGATGCAGCCCTGGTAGAATGGGGTCTGATCCCCTGTGGGATAGGTTTACCATGGTGTTTGTAGCAGAAATGAATGCAGTGGCCTATCCATTTAGAAATGATTTGCTTTGAAATAGCCTTCCCCTCTGCCCCTGCAGCAAATGTCACCAGCAGTTGATCAGATTTCCTTTGAGGTTTAGTTCTGTCCAAGTAGAATCTAAGTTGTCTGTGCATGTCTAAGGAGTTCAGAATCCATTCCCCTTTGTTCTGTGGATTAGGAATGAAGGTTGGCAAATGTATGGACTGATTAAGGGCCACACTGGATACCACCTTGGGCATGAAGGAGGGATTGGTCCTGAGGGACACCCTGTCCACATGAAAGATGATGAAAGGCTCCACTGCCATGAGGGCTCGTAATTCAGATACCGTTCTTGCTGAAGTGATTGCTAAAAGGAAAGCTATTTTCCAAGAAAGGAATTTTAAGTCTGAAGTGGCAGCTTGCTCAAAAGGAGGAAGGGTGAGCTTTTCCAATACAAAGTTGAGGTCCCAGGCTGGAGCTGGAGCTCTCCTGGGTGGTCATAGATTTTTGGCCCCTCTAAGGAACTGCTTAAGTAGTGTATGAGAGAAGAGGGGTGGTTCTGTGTTATAATGAGCTGGATGGCTGAGGTGTGAATTTTGATGGAGGAAAAAGACAGGCCCTTATGAAGCATCTCAGTTAGGTATTGTAAAATCTGAGGTAAATTGGGCACTGTTGTGCTCATCCCTTGAGCTTGGTTCCAGGCACAGAATCTTTTCCATTTTTCAGTGTAAGACTTTCTGGTACTAGGCCTCCTTGCCTCTAAAATGATATCCATCACTGGTTTACTGAGGGATGGTAAAGGAGAAATTATGTAATTAGCCAGCCTGCTACCTTCAGTGTTTGAAGTTGAGGGTGCAGAATTTGGTTCTCCTGCTGAGACAATAGAGTAGGAGTCTGAGGCAGGTGCCATGGGGCCCCCAGTGACACACTGCGCAAGAGGGGGTACCAGTGTTGGTGCGGCCAGTCTGGTACAATCAAAATCGTCCTTGGCTTGTCTTGTTTGATCTTTAGTAGTACTTTGGAGAGCAGAGGCAGAGGAGGAAAGGTATAAACTGATAGTTTTTTCCAGCTGAAGGACAGAGCATCCACTTTCCAAGCTTGTTTGTGGGGAGTCCTTGTGCAGAATTTGTCCAACTGATAGTTTTGGAGGGAGGCAAACAGGTCTATATCTGGGCTCCCCATTTGCTTGTCAACATGTTGAAAATCCTTGGTTCTAGTTTCCACTCGTGTAGGTCCATGAGGTTTCTGCTTATTTCATCTGCCAGTGTATTTAGTTTTCCTGGCAGGAATTGAGCTTGCAAATGTACAGGGCTGTGTTCCACAATGCCATGGCTAGTCTGCAGAGGGGGTAAGAATGTGTAACCCCCCTGCTTGTTTATGTACCACATAATAGTGGTGTTGTCCGTCTTTATCAGTAATTGCCCTGGAAGAATGTGGTCCTTGAAATCTGTCAGAGCATTCTGCACAACTAACATTTATTTTTGATTGATATGCAGGTGCATTTGACTTGGGTTCCATTTGCCCTGAATGCACTTCCCTGCCAGGTGGACCCCCCATGCATAGTCTGATGCATCTGTTGTTAAGGTTTGGGCGGCATGGGGTAGTGTGAATGAGAATCCCCTGTTTTGGTGGCAGGCCTCTGCCCACCAAAGGAACTCTAGGCATAGGCAAGGTATGATAGCAATCATTGCTTCTAGATCCTGTGAATGTTGATACCCATAGGATTTTAAGATACCATTGCAGTTTCCTCATATGCAGCCTTGCATATGGAATTAGAAAAATGCAGGAGGCCATGAACCCCAAGGCTTGCAGTATTTGCCTTGCAGATAGCTGGGTTTTTGTGGCCACTTGTTTGAAGTAGGTTGTCAAATGAATCCATTTCTCTGGCGTGAGGAAAGCCATCTGGGAAGTTGTATTCAAGCTTGCTTCCAGGAATATAATTTGTTGACAAGGTGCCAGGTGTGATTTCTTTTCATTTGTGGTGTACCCCAGACAAGTCAGTACCCTTTGAATAAAGGCCAGATGATTCAAAAGTATGTCCTGGCTTTCTGCCTGAATTAGACAATCATCCGGATATGGGTATATTTGAACATTTATTTGCCTGCAGAATGCAATGACTGGAGCTAGGCACTTTGTGAATACCCTGGGCACAGTAGAAAGGTCCAAGATAGGACGCCATGTATTGCCTTTTCTGGGTACCAGGAAAAGTCTCAAATAGAACCCTTGTCCCTTTTCTTCTTCTGGTACCAACTGAATAGCCCCCATGCTTAAGAGAGAGAGTAATTGCTTTTGGGCATCTGCCCACTGATTTGGGGGTAGATCTGGACACTCGCTTGGTGTTGGTAAGGTGTGGAAGTGAAATCTGTATCCTTGAGACACTATATTTAAAACCCATTTGTCCTGGGTAACGAGTTCCCAGTTTGTGGCCTGCAGACCAATCTTTCCGCCTAAAGGGGCATTCAGTTGGAAAGTGCTTGGAAGTTTTAGAAGCAAGTCATTGAGACTGGTTTCCATAGGGGGGAGTCTTACTACTCACTGATTTGGGTGCGTAAAACCCCCACTGCTTGGTCTTGTGTGTCCCCTGAGACTGAAACCTGGGGTTTCTGCTATATCTGGGTTTGGATTAAGAAGACCATGAAGAGGCTGGAAAGGACCAATTCTTAGAGGGCCAGTGCCTACTAAATCTAGGAGGCTGAACTTGTAAGAAATCTTTAACAGTTTGCATAGACTTAGCTTTATCTTCCATTTTTTTAAGAACTCAGCCTTGTTGCCAAACAGGCGGTTCTGATTTAAGGGAGCATCCAGCAATTTAGCTTTAACATGATCAGGTAAAGATTACTCCTTAAGCCAAGCATGCCTTTTGAGCACAGAACCAGTAACAGCAGCCCTGCAAGAGGCCTCTAAAGAATCAAATCCACACTGCAAAGTATGTTTTCCAACCTGTTCAGCAGAATGCATTAAATCCTGAAATTCTTTATTTTCCAAACAGTCAGGAATCAACATAATTTTCCATTTAAGCAATCCAATAACATGTTGTTGATACTTTAACATACAAAACTGGCAGTTTAAAGCCCTAATGGCCAAGGTTGCAGAAGTGTAAACCTTCTTACTCCATCTATCTAGCACCCTGGAGTCTCTATCAGAAGGGGTAGGATTTTTAGCACTAGAAGCCTTAATGCCCTTGGGTCCCTAAGAAATAGTCTCTGGATCCACAATAGGATTTTTAAAAAGGAACTTGTGTGAATCAGGAACCCTGTAGTATCTGTCAGTTTTCTGGGAGCAGGAGGCAAAGAATCAGGGGCCAAAGTAGATTCCGAAAAAGCATCATCAACAATGTCTAGTACAGGAGGAACAGCCAAAGGCCTATGCTGAGGCAGGAGTAAGAAATCCCTAAGACTCTTTTTTGAATCAGAAAAATCCTGGGTTTCCCAGTGGAAATGCTTCCTTAGAGTATGTAAGGTTTCACCAAAAGAAAAATCCTCTGGAGGGGAAGCAGAGGGAATAGAGTCCTCTGCATCAGAATCCTCATAAGTAGGTAAGGGCAAATCCAGATCATCAGAAGAATCAGAAAAATCAGAATCCAAATCAGAAGATTCATAAACAACTTCAGTCCTAGGTCTATTAGAAGGGAGAGGCTGGATTCCCCTGATTAAAGTTATAAGATCTTCAGCCATTCTTATCATTTGTTTTTTAGGCATAGAGGCCTGAGCATGCAGCCTCGGCGTCATTTTTTTAGGCATGATTTGAGATATAGGCCTAAAAGAAGAGGGAGGCATCGGTTTAATATGCAAGACCATAGGCCTGAATACACCCATAGAAGCCGGTGCCTGCACGGCAGCTCCGGACCCAACCAAGGTAGAGACATCCGCAGGTTCCATAGTTGAAGCATCTTGCGGCATACCGGACTCCGAATGGGTCTCAGTAGAGGCCTGCAAATCAGAAGTAGTGGGTATCAGGGGCTGCAAAAGCACCTCACTGAGTACCGGCAAACTGGTGACTGGCTTAGGAGAAGCATCGTCAGCAGTTTTGGACCTCAGCGGCCTGTCTCTGTCTTTCTCCTTGCGTTTTTTCAGAATCCCACTAGTCGGATGGCTAACCAATGACATTTATGGATAATTAAACTGAGAACCTAAATATTTAGAGGAGAAAATATACCGACGATGGATAGTGTGCTGATTAAATAAAGCACAAAACTGTCAGCACAGTACGTCGTGGTCAGGGCCTAGGCAAGGAATACAGTACGAATGAAAATCATTATGAGGTATTTGCTTTCCACAGGTAATGCAATTATTAACTTTTACTGACATCGGTAAGGAGGAAGAAAAAGTTTCCCCATCGGGGTACTTAGCTTTAGTTGAAGACTTTGGTTCTGAAAGTCGAAAATGAAAATTTCAGGAGTCGGCTAACCGGCACTTGCAAACTGCTTCTGCTTCGGGCACCGCACAGCAAGAAAGACTGATGTAATGGCGTTCGCTGCATGTTTGATACCCCTGATGGCCTGACATCATGGAAGAAGGGACAGCAACCGATGCAGGACCCAAGACTTTGTTAATCAGGGCAACTGAGGGCTGCTGCAAGCAGATAACCCAAAAGTGATGACTGCAACAGTGAAACACGAAGAACATCTCCCTAACAGTACCACTACACAAGACAAAAGGACATAGAACACAGACAACACAGACCACACACAGCAAAGAATATATGCCCTTACCTAACCCTTACTCTAACCCTAACCCACAAACAATTGCCCAGTAACTGCCATAGCACAGTCTTGCACATCTTTACAACCACCACTTTTTCATTTATGCATTCACTTTCTTGCAAACTCCTACTTGCCAACACGGTATAAAACAAAATTCAACTACATGTGATTCACTCAAAACAACATTCACTCATTTGTACATTCTCTCTTTTTTACACCCACGATAACTTTTCAACCAAATGAGTATTTAGCCTTTTGAGTTACAACCATCTATATCTATCTATCTATCTGTCTGTCTGTCTGTCTGTCTGTCTGTCTATCTATCTATCTATCTATCTATCTATCTATCTATCTATCTATCTATCTATCTATCTATCTAGCTATCTATCTAAAATTACACCAGTGGATTGATTAGCTTAGTAATAATGTGTGAGTGTGCTACTTTTTTATACTTTTATAAAAGTGTCATTTTTATAAGTAATTGATAGGACTATGCACAGCAAATGGCATATGGGATTATAGATGGGGGTCTCACCTTAATCAACTTCACTGAGAAATGGATTTCAATAAGTTCACCTGAACAGGATTATGTACTGAAGCCCAAGAGATGAATTTTGATATTTATTTGAAGAACACATAACTAGTGGGTTATCATTAGAGAAACCCGATAATAATTCTTTGCAGTTCATAGAGCTTTTAGCTGCTTTGATGCAGTACTAGTTACAGAGTGGGAACAGCTGTAACATAGCAAAGTGTTCTACAGCTCTGAAGTCTTGTAAGACATCTAACACTGCCACATGGACTGTTGTCAGACACAAACTCAAAATGTACCACTAATCACCCTTTAAAAGTAGTCTGAAACAGTGTGTGTGTGTGTGTGTGTGTGTGTGTGTGTGTGTGTGTGTGTGTGTGTGTGTGTGTGTGAGCACGTGTGTGTGCGCATGTCTGTGTCCATGTGTGTGTGTGTATGTATGCGTGTGTATGCACGCACGCGCATGTCTGTGTCCACGCACATGTGTGTGTGTGTGTGTGTGTGTGTGCGCATGTCTGTGTCCATGTGTGTGTGTGAGTGCACGCGCATGTCTGTGTGTGTGTGTGTGTGTGTGTGTGTGTGTGTGTATGTGTGTGTGTGTGTGCATGTGTGTGCGCACATGCGTGTGTGTCTGTGTGTGCGCATGTCTGTGTCCATGTGTGTGTGTGTATGTATGCATGTGTGTGCACGCACACGCATGTCTGTGTGTGTGTGTGTGTGTGTGTGTGTGTGTGTGTGTGTGTGTGTGTGTGTGTGTGTGCGCATGTCTGTGTCCATGTGTGTGTGTGTGTGTGTGTGTGTGTGTGTGTGTGTGTGTGTGTGTGTGTGTGTCTGTGTGTGTGTGTTCTACAATGTGAAGTGTGTTTCCAAAGCTGTTAAATGTTTGTAATACTGTTCTGCAGTGCCTGTCATACTTGCTACAGCACAACATTAGAGCATAACAACTCCAAAAGGTGCACAACACAGAGGATTATAAGTGGGTCACTGATCATAACCCACTTGTTATGTGTTCAAAACATGGATGTCAAGAAATTCACTAGAAAGGTGAACCTTGGCATCTGTTGAGAACACATAATAAAGTGCTATGATCAGAGACCCGATAATTCTTTGTAGTGCATTTACCTTTTTTCTGCTCCATATACTACTAGTTTCAGGGGAAAAAAGAAAAGAAAAAAGTACTAAGTGTTTTGTCAGCTTTCAAAGCCATAAAGCACTTAGCGAGAGCTGTCAGAAACACAGTGAAAAAGATTCTGTTATGCCAGGAATACAGTACTGGCACAGGCACCAGTCAGAAAAATTAGTCTGCCACTGTTGTTTGCTGGTCTGTACTGGTAGGTTTAATTACCTAACATGATACCCAAGCTTAACAACTGAAGCAGACGGTGCATAACATTGAAGATCAGGTCTCGCTTTATCATAGCATCATAGGAGATTACTAGGCTATTGACCCGGTCATTTTAAGCCTAGCCATTTCTTCCCAATGAAATACCATGGAAATGATAGTCAATACCAAAGATTGCATTTAGTGATGACTGCCCATGTCCAAGAGCATTGTAAGATCTAGCCTGGGTAAGAATTTATAGTGCCCCATCCACTCACCCAGGTTCCTCTTGAACAGTGTCATAGAGGTGCTCTGTTTCACATGAATTGGTAGCCTGTTCCAAAGATGCAGCAGTCACTGGGTGATAAATCTGTTTCTCCAACATGTCCTACTTAAGTCGTAGGCCATATTTAGGTCCATGAAATGGGTAGCCGTAGTCCCATTTGATTTACAGATATGCAGCAAGTTCATTAGGTTTAGGTCAAACATAAGTCTCCCTTAAGAAGTTTATATGATACGCAGTATAGTGACAGGGACTTTAGTGGATATGTGTAAGGCATATGCTGAAGCCCCTTGATCTTCTTTGCTAGAAACCTCTGAGGTCTCTATAATTGCTGCAGGTGCTTAGTAGGTACATGCCAAATGGGGCATTATACTCTATTATGGGCCAGATAAGTGCCGAGTACAGGGGGACGGGTTATAACTTCTTTTGCTCTCAAGGCAATGCATTTACTAATCAAGCGTACTACATTGAAAGCTTTCCTTACTACAGTAGACACATGGTGGTCGAAGTTAAGGTCGCAGACAACTTGTGATCCCAGGTCCCTTACTACTTCATGGGTACTTAGGGTATTGTTGATTTGATAGTATGAGGGGACATTGTTTGTGCCGAAGGGAATGATGATGCATTTCTTTGCATTCAGTTTGAGACCGTGACTAATATACCAGTCATTGGTCTGTGTGAGACCCACCTGGAGTATACTGACATAATTTGTGGATTCAATGATTGCACCTAGTTTGCAGTCATCTGCATCCTTGATCAGTCACAACCCCTTAGTTTTGACCTGAACTTCTGAGAAGTATATACCAAACAGTAAGGAGTCCAGCACTGACCCCTGTGGCACCCCACTTGTAACAGGTCTGCTGGTTGTTGTGGAGTCACCCACTTTGATAGTGTGTCTGGTTCGTGAGCCAGTTGGCAACCCATCTTACAACTAAGGAGTTTACATTCAGTTTGCCAAGTTTATCAATAATGCCTGAATGTGGGATTGTGTCAAAAGCCTTTCCAGGTCAAGGTATGCTGTGTGCACAGAGTTGCCCTTGTCAGTGGCCTTAGTCACATTTTCAAAGAAATCTACCAGATTTAACAGACAGGCTCTACCCTAAATGAAGCTGAACTGGATAGGATCCAGGGTTTAGAGGTAACCTATATCTTTATTTATGAGGCCAATAATGACATGTTTCATGGCCTTACAGGTGTGTCTGGTCAAGCTTATGTGTCTGTAATTCCCTGGGTCTATTGTTAGGCCACATTTGTGCAGGGGAATAACTGTGCTGTTCTCCATTTCACAGGAACAAAGCCTCCGGCTAGGCTATGACTAAAAAAGGTACTTGGCGGTGATGCTAGTCCATGTTTTAGCCTGTTTAGAGGACAGCCTGGGATGTTGTCTGGTTCCATAGAGGCTGTGTCTTTTGCCTTGGATAAGGCTTTGAGGACCTGCTCATCAGATATGTAGGGTGGTGGGGAGTATGGGAGAAGGTTTGTTGTAAGTAAGGAGGGGATGAGGGAGTGAAATTTTCACCAAACCTATCTGCTAGCAGATTTGCTATCTCTGTGAGGTCAGTGTGTGTGACACTGTTGGCCACTAGTTCTAAACATGGTTGGGTCCTACCCTTTAGGTTACATATGCAGCTGTAAAAGGCCTTATGGTTATCCTTGGCTGTACATGCCAAGTTTCTTTTAAAGGAGCCCTTGGAGGATTTGACAAGTTATTTTATTTGCCTGTTGAGGCTGAGGAGGGTGTTTTTACATTGATGGGGCCTTACCTTTATTTTCTTAGACAACAACTTTTTGAGTTTATTGTAAAGTTTGTTGATGCTGGATGTCTACCATTACAGCTTGTTTATACTTGGGGCTTTGGCTTTGATTCTTTCTGGTACAGCCGAGTTTATACACTTATGCAAGTGATTGTACAGGGCTTTAGTGTAAGCTTTAGTGTAGTTACCACTTCCAGCTTGGGGTGGGGCTTGTAATGCATTTATACCTTCACTTCAGAGGGTATAGTTTGTGAAACTTTTTAGTCTGATTTCACCCATGGTGAGTTCTGGTGTTATTGCCAGCTTGAAGGTAACTGATTTTTGATCCATTTTAACTAAAGAGGGTTCGACAGCTGCAGCAGTGCACCTGTTTGTCTGGGTATGGACAATTTGTTCCAGGGCTTTTGAATTAACAAAGTCAAAGAACTTTTATGCTAGTGAGTTAGGGTTAGCGTAGGTTTCCCAGCTGATGGTGGGATAATTGATGTCCCCCATAACCAGTGTGTTTGGTAAAATTTGGATTGTCTCCAGTTTGGTCAAGTAGGCTTCATGAGTGTCATGACCTGTGAAGGGGGATCTATAACTGGCTATGACTTGAATGTGGGTTTTACCCACTGTAACCTGAACCTGGAGTAACTCCATGGAGTCATCCAATCTAACTAGACAGGAGGTGAATTTATCACAAATATAGATAGAAACACCGCCTCCTTTGGTTTTCACACATTCATTTTGTTGTCTAAAGGTGTGGAAAGCATAGTAGCCTTGCAAGGCTGGGGTACTTTCTGATTTGTCCTTTTCCAGATATTCACCATGCTCCATGCACTACAAAAGTTGTTGTATACTTTTCTGACATAACATGAATTTATAATAAACATACTTTTTCCGATTTGGATCATAATCAATGTTCTTCATATTCCACACTATTGATAATGTTGTTTAAAAAAAGCCAGCAATGACATTTTCAGAAAACTTTTTATTTTCTTAGATATAGTTAATTTCACAGGCTCCCCTATGTTGCCACTGAACCAATTTACTTAATATAATCATCTATAAAGCCACCACACCTTATGAGGATGCCCAATTTTAAACAAGTTCATAGGTGTATAGGTCTGTACTAGGCTAATGGCCCTGGACCCTTTAAAAGCCTAACCCATAGGATTACCCTGGCATCATGCCACCCGACCTTAGTTCCCAGTGCCTCTGTTGAGTAGAGCCACTGGAGTGATCCCCGGGGTGAATTTTTTATTTCCCATCCACTCATCAAGATTTCTCTTGAGGAGGGCCAGTGAGGTGCTCTGTTTGACATGTGTGGGAAGTCTATTCCATAGCATGGGCAGTCTCTGGTTTATGAACCTATCCCTCCAGCTTGTTCTGTTGATTGTGGTAATGAGGTTGAGGTCCCTGGAGCATGTGGAGTGGAGGATTGGGATTTCTTTAGATGTAACATTTCTAACAGAGCTGGGTCAGACATGCCTTTGTAAGTCAAGTAGAAATCACCTCTAAGTAGATGATAAGAGACAGAGAATAGTTGGAGTTTTTTTTAATCTGTCCATATAGGACAAGTACTTAAGGCCTAGGATCCTCTTTGTGAGGTACTTTTGCAGCCTCTCCAGTTGTTGCAGGTGTCTTGTGAGGTACATGCCAAATGGGGCATTGTACTCAATGATTGGCCTGATGAGGGAAGAGTAGAGGGAGACAATGACCTCTTTCTTCCTGGATGCAAAACCCTTAGTAATGAGATGTGCCACACAGAAGGACTTTCTGACCACAGTGGCAATGTGGTGGTCAAAAGAGAGGTTGCTGTCAACCTGTGTTCCCAGATCTATTATAAAGTCTTTTGTGTTCAGTTTACTACCATCGATGTGGTAATTCATGGAAACTGTTTTTTTCCCAAAGGGAATTACGACACATGTTTTGACATTGAGCTTAAGGCCATGGTTCTGACACCAGTCGGAGGTCTCAGTGAGGCCTTTCTGTAGGATGTCAACATCACTTGGGGAGTTAATAATAGCTCCCAACTTGCAATCGTCTGAGAACTTTGTCAGCCAGAGTCCCTTTGTGCTGGTCTGGACTTCAGAAAAGTAGATACCAAACAGGAGAGGACCTAGGACCGAACCCTGTGGGACTCCACTCAAGACTGGTCGTCAGTCTGACTTGGAGTCAGCTACTTTCACTCTGTGGGTTCTGTGAGCCAGTTTGCAACCCACTTGGTGATATAGGGATTGATGCCTAGCTTAGTGAGTTTTTCTATGATTCCTGAGTGGGGAATAGTATCAAAGGCCTTGGCCAGATCAAGGTAGGCTGTATGAATCACCTTGCCTTCATCCACAGCTCTGGTGACTGGCTCAGAGAAGTCGACCAGGTTGAGCAGGTATGATCTACCCTTCACAAAACCAAACTGTGTGGGATCCAGAGTTTGGAGATTCCCTATATCCTTGTTTATTAGAATCATGAAGATGCATTCCATAGCTTTGCATATCAGACTCATTGGGCTAATGGGGCGATAGTTCCCAGGGTCTGTAGTCGCTCTTCTTTTGTGGAGAGGGATGACTGTAACAGTACACCATTCGGTAGGGACAAAGCCTGAGGTGAAGCTGTGACTGAACAGGGCACACAGGAGAGGTGCCAGTTCACTCCGTAGTTCATGTAGAATACAGCCAGGTATATTGTCGGGTCCCAGAGAAGCTGTATTCTTGGCCTTGGACAGTGCTGTTTTACCTGTTCAGCAGTAATACTGGGTGCCCAGCAATCTACTGGTATTGTGATTGGTCCCTGGGTGAGGAAGAGAGGGGTAAAGTTGACATTGAATCTGTCAGCCGGTATATTGGCAATACCTGTTGGCTCGGTATAGGAGGTACCATTGTGCAGTAGCTCACAGCAAATCTGGGTATTGCCATGGAGATTCTTTACATAACTATAGAAGGCCTTGTTGTTGTCTATACTATCTGCTGCAATTCAGTTTTCATAGCTATCTTTTTAGGATTTGATGAGGGGGATCAACTTTTTGTTGAGGCTGATAAAGGAGTTTTCCAGTCATGAGACTTCACCTTATTCCACATCAGTTTCCTCCTTCTGTTGTAGAGTTTGTTTACGGCAGGGTCCACCAGAATGGCTTCCTTTTTTGGAGGAGAGCATCTTGGTTCTAATTGGTATGGCAAGATCCATGCATTTGAGTACGTGTTCATACAGTCCATTAGTGTATGATTCAACGGTCATACGACTATTCTGCATTTGCATGGGGGCCGTGAAGTTAGCCACCTCTGTTTTTAGGAGCCCAAAGTTAGCTTTGGAGAAGTTTTTCATGGTGGTTACCTTTGCAGGGAGGGTGGGAGGGATGTTGATTTCCAAGGTGATTTGTTTGTGGTCGGATCTAACCAGGGCAGAGATGACTATTGATGTAGAGCAACAGTCGTCCATGTTAGTAATGACCAGGTCAAGCATGTTGCTACCTCTAGTGGGGGTAAGAATGAGCTGGTCCAGGCCACTGGAAATAATGAATTCCAAGAAACATTGGGCTAGTGTATTGGTAAATGAGTAGTTTTCCCACTTAATGAAGGGGTAGTTGAAGTCACCCAGTATGAGAGTAATAGGTTGGACCCTAATATTATCCAGGGTGCTTAGGAACATGGACTGTGAGTCTTGGGACATGGTTGGGGACCTATAGCCGGCTACAACCTGAATCACTGTCTTGCCCAATGTTAGCTGCACCTGAAGTATCTCTAACACGTTATGCTGGGCTACCAGTCTGAAGGTGTGCGCATCCTTTATGAATATAGAAACACTACCGCCTTTGGAGCTTCAGTTCATGTTCTGGGATCGAAAGGTGTATAATGAGTTATAGTCTGGTAGTGCAGGGGTGCTTTCTACTGCCTTGAACCAGGTCTCTATTACAGCCCAAATGTCGATGTTCTCCATTTTAAGGAGTGCTTTGAGTGAGTGCATTTTGAGATTTAGACTTCTAGCGTTGAGCAGCATGACCCTCAGATTGCATTTCTTTGTAGTTGTTATGGTGGTAATTTGGTCTTTGGAACACCGCCTAAAAAAGGAACTATAGAGGTAGCAAGAGCCTTGGCTAGCATCCGGAAGCCCAGGGGTGACAGATGCAGGCCATCCCTGGCAAAGCATCGAGGTCTGTCAGTCATGTCATCCCAGGCAGACAGATACTGGATCCCCTTAGAATAACACCAGAAACTTAGCCAATTATTGAAATCAATCATTTTCTGCTTGCACTGT
>NC_056743.1:1736442112-1736484612 GCF_019279795.1 Protopterus annectens
TGGGAAAAAAATCGCTATTCTGACTGTTTGATGTTTGCAGATTTCGGTGCTTAGGGTTCAATATTATAACATTCGATCTTTGTAGATTTTGATGTTATAATATAGACCCAACAGCTCCCTGGCTATTTCTTCCCACAATATTTACTTGCCCGGACCCCTGTCTAGCAGGGCGACTGACGCGATCCCCAGGGTAAATTTCCTATCTCCCATCCAGTTGTCAAGGTTCCTTTTGAAGAGGGCCAAGGAGGTGCTCTGCTTAACATGTATGGGCAGTCTATTCCAGAGTATGGGAAGTCTTTCAGTCAGGAACCTATCCCTCCAGCATGTTTTGTTCATTGTGATAACAAGGTTTAGGTCCCTGGAGCATGTGGCTCTGAAGGATTGGGATTTCTTTAAGTGTAGCATGTCCAACATCTCTGTGTTTGACATGGCCTTGTATGTTAAGCAGGGATCGCCTCTGAGTAGACGATATGTGACAGAGTATAGCTGGAGTTTTTTTTAATCAGTCAGCATAGGGCATCTGCTTTAGGCCTGTGATTCTTTTAGTGAGGTGTTTCTGCGGCCTTTACAGTTTTTGCAGATGCCTTGTAAGGTACATACCAAATAGGGCGTTGCACTCCATGATGGCTCTAATGAGAGATGAGTACAGTGGGACAATGACCTCCTTTTTTCTGGATGAAAAGCCCTTAGAGATGAGGTGTGCCACACAAAAGTATTTCCTGACTGTTGTGGTGATGTGGTTATCAAAGGTGAGACCACTGTCCACCTCTGTTCCTAAGTCTCTTATCACACTTTTGGTGTTTAGTGTACTGCCGCCTATGTGGTAATTCATGGGTACATGTTTTTTCCCAAAGGGGGATAACTATACATTTCTTGGCATTGAGCTAGCACCAAGCATCAGTTTCTGTAAGGCTCTTTTGTAGAATATCCACATCATTTGGGGATTCAATAATGGCTGCAAGTTTGCAGTCATCTGCAAACTTTGTTAGCCAGAGTCCCTTAGTGTTGGCCTGTACTTCAGAGAAGTAGATGCCAAACAACAGCGGTCCCAGGATTGAACCCTGAGGTACTTCACTTGTCACTTGTCTGGCTCTGGCTTTGGAGTCAGCTACTTTTACAGTGTGGGTTCTGTCAGTAAGCCAGTTGGCAACCCATCGAGTGACTTAGGGATTTATGCCCAGCTTAGTAAGTTTATCTATGATTCCAGAGTGGGGGGTGGTGTCAAAGGCCTTACTGAAGTCCAGATAGGCTGTGTGGACCACCTTACCCTCATCCACAGCTTTGGAGATTGATTTGAAGAAATTATTCAGGTTCAGGAGACAAGATTGGCCCTTAACAAACCCAAATTTGGTGGGGTCCAGTGTTTGAAGGTTGCCAATGTCTTTGTTTATAAGTTCCATGATAATACGTTCCATGGCCTTGCAGATCAGGCTCATCAGACTAATGGGACGGCAGTTCCCAGGATCCAAGGTGGATCCCCACCTTGTGAAGTGAGGTAACTGTAGCTGTGTGCCACTCAGTGGGCATGAAGCCTGAGGCGAGGCTATGATTAAACATGACAGTTAGGTAAGGTGCCATTTCATTTTGTAGTTCATGTAGTACACAGCCCGGGATGTCATCTGGTCCCATGGATGCTGTATTCTTAGCTTTGGAGAGTGCAGTCTTTACCTGTGTGCTCGTGATTACTGGAATTTGGCAATCTTTCAGTACTGATATGGGCCCCTTTAGGGGTGTGGGGGGAGGGTAATGTTGGCAATGATTCGATCTGCCAGGATATTGGCAATGTCCTTGGGATCAGTATATTTAATGCCATTCTGTTGTAGCTCAAAGCAGATCTGAGCATTGTCATTTAGATTCTTGACATAGCTATAGAATGCCTTGTGGTTGTCTTTGGAATCTTTGGCAATTTTATTTTCGAAACTAGTTTTGGAGGATTTTATGAGGGATCTCAACTTCTTACTGAGGCTGGTAAGGGAGCGTTTTGCATCCTGGGATTTTCCTCTTTTCTGCAAAAGTTTCGTCCTTCTGTTGTATAGTTTGTTTATGACAGGGGATCACCAGATTAGCTTCCTTTTTTTGGAGGAGAGCATCTTGGTTCTATTTGGGATGGCACGATTCATACATGAGTGGATGTGCTCATACAGTGCTTTAGAATAGGATTCGTCAGTTGAACTTTCAGTTCTTGTCTGCATGGGTGTCATGAAGTTTGTCACTTCTGACTCGAGTAGCATGAAGTTGGCCTTGGAGAAGTTTTTTACGGATGTTTCCTTACTGGGGGGGGTGGGGGTGGGATGTGGATGTCAAAGGTGATTAGCTTATGGTCAGACCTAATCAATGAGGGGGTGACCACTTGTGTGGAGCATCGATTTCCCATGTTGGTAATGACCAGGTCCAGGATATTGGAGCTCCTGGTGGGACTATGGATTAGATGATCCAGGGCTTTGGAATTTATAAATTCCAAGAACCATTGGGCAAAGGTGTTGGTACACAAGTAGTTTTCCCAGTTAATGGCAGGGTAGTTGAAATCACCCAGTATTATGGTGTTTGGTTGTATCTTAATATTTTCCAGTATGTTTAGAAAGGTGTAGTGAGAGTCTTGGGGCATGGTGGGGGGTCTGTAGCAAGCTACCATTTGGATTGCAGTCTTACCTAGTGTTAGATGCACCTGGAGAATTCTGGATGCATTGTGTTGGCAACTAGCCTGGAGGTGTGAATATCCTTGGTGAATATGGACACTCCTCCACCTTTAGTGTTTCGGTCCTGGTTTGGTAGCCGAAAAGTGTGGTAAGAGTTGTAGCCTGGTATTGCAGGGGTGCTCTCTGGAGCCTTAAACCAAGTCTCAGTTACTGCACAGATATCGATGTTCTCCATTTTTAGTAGTGCCTCGAGAGAGTGTATTTTGAGGTTTAGACTTCTAGCATTGAGTAGCATTACCTTCAGATTTTGCATAATTGTATCTGTCACGGTGGTGCTGTTGCCCTTTGAGCATTGCCTAAAAAAGGCACTAATCACATCTCCACATGGTGCAGAATGGACTGCACAGTGACAAATGTATATGATGTGACTGTCACACAAGGTGACATAGTGGAGAAGATGTCTGTGTGATATAAGCATCCAGATGAGAACAATGGAGAGGGCATGTATCATGGATGTTAAATGCAATTGGGGTTGGGTGCATATTGTGAAGCTGTGCAAACTGATTTGCCTGAGTATGCCCATATTGTCAACAGAGGTTTCCAACAAGTGGGACACAGATACAGGCTCATGGCCAACAGTAAAACGATCACACACAATCATGGATAATATCAGAATAATACCACCAGTAATGTCCACGTCTCTAACACAACATATGTGTTTCTGAGTGAGCGCAGATGGTTCTGCACCAACACACCTGTACAACTATTAGGACATGTCAGCAGTCTATGAGTGTAATCAAACACACTCTCCTGACACTAACATATGCAGGAGGTGTGAGGAGACACAACTGACATTATGATCACTACAGGCTAGTTGACTGGTGTGTATGGCAGAGATATATATGGCCCAATATGCACTGTCAAGAATGTAAACCATGCCATCAATGTCATTAAACAGCTATGTATGTCATGAGTGTATCATCGAAACTGATATCACACATGCATGTGGTATTACACCATATGGGGTTCTGTGCCTTCAGACAGTAATGTTTATGCAACAAAATTAATACCTAGGTATGCACAAAGACATGCATGACAGCTCACAGTGACAAAGATAGTACACTTCAGTTACACATCACTGGAAGATGTGTATGGAGGGGCATGAGGAAGGGTGCATTGTACTCCAGTATTGGTGTGGTGAAGGCTGTGAACTATAAAGGTATTATGGCCTGTCATGTGGATGTCCTGCAAATATTCAGTAGTTGTGTTACATACAAGGGAGTACTTACCACCATGGACACATACTGGTGGACATACCATATATCTCAGGACACAGGCTCCATAACAAGTGGCCTGTTAATAGGGTGTGATGTCTACATGATCCTTGATTTGTGTACTTGCTTGCATAACAAAACAAATCCCCACTTTTTTTCATCTCATGTGTTGTCATGGCTGTGGCAGGAATTGTTGATGTGTGTTAATACTGTCTGTATTATACCAATATTACAGATGGAGTCAATGATTGTCCACAGTCTGTAGACATCTGGGACAAAGGATTTGTATGTCATTCTTGATGTCTGTGATTTCAATCATAGACAGAAAGGACCTAGCAGACAGGCCTGATGTGCACACTTGATCAACGGATGCAAGATATAGGTCATTTCACATATTTCTACATATTTATATGGCGTGTATGTGATCCACTGTTCTACCCACTTGGTGATATAGGTGTTGATGGCCACATTTGTCATTGTGGAGTAAATACCTCAGTGTGGACTGCAATCGACTGCCTTGGCCTTTTTATGTTCTACAGGATGATGCTGTTTGAGGACATCTGACAGATGTAACAGACATAGACGAAGCATCAAAAACTCACACATATCTGTTACACACAGATGGGATAAAGAAGGTCCATGATGACATGTTGGTCTACCTCACAGATCAAAAGAATTAGGATGTGTCTATACATGCATGCATTAGGTGTTGTCCCCAGCCCAATCAAATGGATGCATATCAATGTACACCTTTCTACAAGTACACAGTCCATCTAGAGGGTGTGTTGAAGTGTATATCACACCATGTCAGGGAGGCGTATGTTCTGAGTCATGCTATAGGTGATCTGTGATGTTGTCACAGTCCATTGTTTCTGTGTGATAGACCTCCATGAAGGTAACACAGTGTATACTGCCTATCTTGATCTGTCCTAAGGTTTGGACACAATCGCCCTCCTCAGGTGTCATTGACAAACTCTACAAGCAGGGGATTAACACTTACATCACTAGATGGTTAACCAATGTCGTCACTTACAGACCACATACTGTGAAAGTTGGTGAATCAGCCTCTACTACTGCAGCTGTCACAATTGGTGTACCCCAAAGAATCTGTGCTGAGCCCTATACTGTTTGGAATCTATTTGTCAACACTCAAGGCTGCAAAATACAACCTGTAGCTTACCAGGTTTGCTAATTCATACATATTGGTTGCAATCACTGATTCCACCAATGATGTGACTATAGTACAAGAGGGGCTAACACACAGAAATGATTGGTGCCAAAGCCACATGGTCTGCTAATTAATACAGAGTGTGCCAGGATTTGTGCATTCGACTAAGTGTCCAAAGTGGTATGTAAAGGCTATGTCATGCACCTCGGAAGTCAGGCCATTGTATCCAGATCTGAGGTGGATATAACAGCACTGTACTCAAACCTAAGCTGAACATTAATACAGTATAATGCTTACTTTTGCATGTACCTCACCAGACACCTGCAGCAGCTGGACAGACCAAGGAGGTTTCACACTAAGAAAATATATGTCCTCCAAACCGTGCCATGACATACATGAATATATTGAAACCCTGTTCCTGAAATCTGTACTGGAAAGGATGAGATGACTTGTGCCTGGACTACAGGATATTTATGACCCTGCCCTGATGTGTATACTGCTGTACCACAAATCAGCAGAGTATGTTGAGAGGAAGATGGTAAAAAGCAATGTCCCACATGCTGTCTCTACTGTCAAGCAAGTGCAAAAACACACACTCAGTTGACTGCAGTGAGAATAGAACCCCTACCTAAGTACATAGACTACACAGCACTTTACACAAGTGCCATGGCAGAAGTCTGGCTTGGAGTGTCTCAGACAACACTTTATAGCTGATGACATCAGCAGTGTCTGTTGAGAATATAACAGTGTCCCACATGCTGGTGTAAAATGCTCTCTGTAATGTAAAGCAACAGCTCACACACACACCTAGTTGACTGCAGTAAGAATAGAACCCCTACATATCTAAGTACACAGACTACAGAACACAGTACTTTACACCAGTACCACAGCACTAGTCTAACATTTACATGGTTGCAGGTCTGCTTGTAGTGGTTAACATCAGCAGTGCATGTTGGAGACAAGAAGCTGGGAGGCCTGCATGAAATGAATATGTACACATGTGCAAGTATCAAAATACTGTCAGTTCATGGGACTGGAGCATACAGGATATGCACTTATGCTCTTCTGGCTAGACACACATACATACACTTGACTGCAGTGAGAACAGAACCCCTACTTATTTAAGCACACAGGCTATAGAACTCAGTATTTTGTGCAAGCACCTCAGCACAAGTCTGACTTTTATATGGCTGCAGGTCAACTTTGGATGGCACAGTGGTGTAGTAGTTAGTGTTGTCACCTCACAGCAAAAGGTTGACCTGCTTAATTCTTGTCTGGGGTGCCTTTGCTGTGGAGTCTGCATGTCCTCCCTGTCTTTTTGTGATTTTCCTCTGTGTGCTCTGGTTTCCTCCCATGTTACAAAGACATGTGTCTTGAGTGGTTCTCCTCAGGCCTCTGTTGAAAATTGGCTTGTTCCAAGTTGGACTTTTCCAGTAAACAAATGTTAAATAAATAAATAAATTTATAGTGGATCACATCAGCAGTGTATGTTGGAGAGAAGAAGTTGGGAGGACTGCATGAACTGGATGTGTAGGCATATGCATGCATCAAAATACTGTTAATGCTTGGGATTGGAGTGTTAACTGTAGGATATGCACTTCTGCTCCTCTGGCTAGAAACAAACACACACACATGCCCAGTTGACTACCGTGAGAACAGAACTTCTCCCTATCTAAGTACACAGACTACAGAAGAACACAGTACATTACATAAGCACCGCAGCCCAAGTCTGACTTTTGTAAGACTGCAGGTGAACTTAAAGTAGATGACATCAGTAGACCATGTGGGAGACATGCATGGACTCATAGCTTCATATGTACATAGGAGGTCACTGGCATAATGGCCCTAGGGTGTTTAGAAGCCTAGCTGTGTAAAAACATAAGTACCCTTATTGAGTATAGTTGGATGGTCATTGCTAGTAGAGCTGGCAAGATGTACCCTTGACAAAAAATGGATAGGGTCAAATGTCTTGAAGGTCAACAATGCCCCTGTGGATATGGTGCATACTGATTCCTTCCCTAGTCTTGCAGATAAGTGTTTTTTAGGCATATGGGCCAATACTTGTAGTTCTGCATGCTACCAGATTGATGTGCATTGCATAGCACACATTTGATATTATATTTTATACTGTGGTTGGTATATGTGTGAAAAAAGTACTGAGACACCAGGGTTGCAGTGTTTGGGGTTGGCAGCAGATGTATGTATTGTAAATATGTGACATATTGTTAGATAGGGCCCTCAGTTTGTAATGTTTACACATGTAATTTCATGTCATACACAGCAAATGGACAGTAAATAGCAGTAATTCAGCATAATATACACATTTCCATTGTGTAGCAAGCAGCAGGTTTGCGCAACAGTTTGCAAAGTGCACACATATGTGAGATGAAATGAATGCATGTAGCTAAGCAGTGCAACAAACGTGAGCCGCATTGCTAAAGCCTGATAGTATTGAGTCTATGAAATACACTTGCTGTTTAACTACTGACTCTGTAGCAGCACATGTTACTGCATTGATATATTCACAAAAAGCAAACAGTGAGTGCACAAACACTGTTCATAGGTATCAAGACGTTTAATAACAATAAGCACTTTCATGTCTTACAAAGACGCTTCATCAGATTCATAGTTGAAATGCTCTAAAAACTCAAACATATATTGAACAAGTCTGTAAAAAACAACCAATCACATCAAATATTCAATTAAACAATTAAGACTTCATCATCTAACTAATTTAGATAAAAACATTAAAAATTGAATAAAATAACTATTTATTCAAAGCTCTATCTACTAAAAAGGGCTTGGTAGAAACTCTATCATTAAGCCCATGAATCTTATCAGACTGCAAACGCATAATCCATTTAGTTTCCACTTTTTCAATCATATTTTTAATGTTCCCCAGTCTGGGGTTTCTATGAACTAATTCCAAAACTAAGGACCTGAATTTGTGAGCATTCCTTTTTCATCCTAGATGGTACTGGGTGTGAATACAGGTATATCTAATACTTTAAAATACTTTTCATTACAGAGTCATAATGCAATGACATGAATTGTTTATACGAGATATATTGCTGCATTTTGCATCTGCTCACAGTCGCTGAGCATTGGTGAGTGATGCGCACCTTCTCACAAGCATGCAGCCCAAAAAGTGAAAGGATCCATAGCTTTTTCTGATACTTAGTGTGTTGTGTGTGATTCTATTTTTTGACCAGATTAATGGTGTTAAAATAGGTTAGATAGGAAAGTGGTGAAATGGGGAGCAAGCAGGAAAGTCTGACAGTTAATACTGAGTCTCTGGAATACACCTGCTACTTAACTGACTCTGTAGTGGCATGTGTTAAGGCAGTAATATATTCCTTTTTGGGGCCAGATGGTTCTGGGTTTGAATATAGCTGCATGTAATACTTTCAACTACTTTCACATTACTGTTGCTGCCCGTTGGTTGGTATGCAATGGGGACCATTACACAATAATGCATTGAAGAAAAGAAATGGGGAAGATAGGACAGTGGTGAAATGGGGAGCAAGCAGGGATAAGAACAAAGGAAAAACAGGCCAGGAATGTGGAAGAGGGAGGTAGGAAAGAACCATAGCTATCCATTTCTTTAACAGTGTAAAGTGAACATATCTGCAAAATATTAGCTGAATTTGAACTGTCACCTATAGAGAGGGGAGTGACTACAACACAATTATGTTATATAGCCAATTGGATTGAATCAAGTGTGTCAAGAAGACACATGTACAGATGCCCATTTTTTTATTTTTTTGAGAGAGAAGAATATTTGGGGAAGGGATGTAGGAATTTCTGGGTGAGGTAACTTTGGCAGGTGAGGAAGTAGTTGCAGGCAGACAAGACAAACAAGACAAAAGACAGGGATGGTGATGAACACAAAGTTTGAGGACACCATGACTGGAGTGAAGGCAGAGACATCCCGAACCCATGGTCATCAAGCTGAGTGACAATGAGAATCAAGTTCTCACCCACTGGAATGTCATCACTGTCACCTCACTCTACCACTGGCTGGAGTGCCTGACGTCTGTGTCTCCTTCTACCAGTATTACATAAAATGAGGGAGAGCAGCTTCTCCAGCCAGCATAGGTGTGCATCAACAGTGCAATGCACAATCCTATGAACCATCCCTGGTAATACAGCATGGGTGATAAAATCACCACCTCCGCCACTGATCCCAGAGGATAAAACTGGACCAGCCTCTAGGGCAGGACTATCTGAAGGGGCAGGTAGTGCAGGGGCAGCAAAGGTAATACTGCCAGGTTGGCTTCCAGATGTGCTGGGCAATGGTGCTGGAGCCAGTGGGGGGGTCAGGCAGATCCTGGGGGGCAGGCCTACCCTGCTGTGCTATGGAGCATTTAGTGATGTGGTACACATGGATGATATGGACACATTTTGACCAACATGTAATGTTGTTTTTCTTTCAGCTTTTCCCGTGTAGGGGTCATAAAATAAACAAATAAATAAATAGAGAAGATAAGGGTTGGGGTGAGAAAAAACAGATAAGATTAGTACCTTTATATGTGACATACAATGCATTGATACAATTAATTGACTCTATTATCTTAACTTTTACTTTTTAGACTGTCAATTCCAAACACAGAACTTTTACTTTTAAGACTACCAGCTCCTAACAGACACACACTATACTACAGATTGCAGTAAGTACCCCTTGACATGTGCACATATGCATGTTCCAGTTATACACATTACACTTTACAGCAGGGCATTTGTGCCACTGGTATAGAGGGTTTAATTTAATTTAAATTTAAATTGCAGAAGTGACAGAATTGTATAGTTGGCAAGTGTGGTATTTGAACCCACAACCTATAACTAAAGTGTAATATTGTACTCTTTGTTTGTACTACAGACTAATGCATGCTTGCTTCCTTTTACGGTTGAGATATACATACTTGATTTGATATTGTAATACTGGATTCTTGGTTTGTGCCACAAACCGATGCATTCATACTTGCCTTTACAGCTGAGATATGCATGCTCCATTTGATACAACTCTACAAAAGACTATAAACGCTGTCTTTAACTTTTAATTCTATAATAGCACTACTATTCTGCTGCATACATCCTACATTTCCTTCATCTTCACCAGTCTAGGCCCATGGGTTTGGGCATTTACCTCACTATCATGTGCAGATGTAGAAAAAAACAGAACAGAATACCAGTGTAAATATATTTCTTGCCTATATTTAGCTTTTAAGTCATACAAATACTTTCTGTAGTTGATACTTACATAGGTGTGGGATGTCCCCAGTCCTAAATTCCCCCATCCAACAGTCGAGGGTATCCCTCTTCCTCCTCCAAAGGTCATTGTAGTGATGCCTAGATTGTTGACCAGTGTGGGGGATACCAGTGGCACTGGTTTCAGCCCAGGCTAAACTAGCCCAAGCTTCTAACTTATACTGGGAGTCAGAATAGTCCCCCTGCAAAAGCCTGGCACTGTGTTTCTTTACTAGTAGTCCAATAATAATCTTGGACTCCTAGACACCCTATCTCTGTGCCCTAAACCTGACACTTTCCCCACAAATGCCTGCCATGTCTGACATGGACCTAGAGCAATGGAGAATGATGCTTTCCCTTCAATTCTAGTTATTGCATTTACTGGGAGTGCACACTCTGTTATAAAATGTTGCTTTCCACTTACAAGGAATAATCTTAAACATGTGTGCTGGCAAACCTGGCAGTTACCACAACTCACATATCTGGCACACCTCCCGACTGTACCAGATGTTTTCTAGGGGTGAGATCTCATAGGGGCATTTACTGGGGAGATGCAGACTCTGCACATGAACCATGACTGATAAAACTCATCAGAAATGTACCCATACCCGTGGAAGAATGCCACAATGAGGCACATGTTCAAATAAGAAATATAGAGTGTGTGTTTGGGCTGCTGAAGTCATGGTTCTGGTGCCTTGATACATCTGGGAAGGCCCTGAAGTACAATCCTTGAATGTGTACAGAAATATTCACAGTATGTGCCATGCTACACCACATAATTCTGAGAAAACAGCTTCAGCAGGATCAGCAAGGGGAAGGGGCACACATCCCACCACCAATGCCAAGGTCACCACAGCCACAGGCAGATGAGGAGTCACAGGGGGAACCACCAGCTGCTCTGGGCGTAGGCAGACTTAGGCGTGCTCAGTATGCCCTTGTATTGGCTAACACACAATGCATAGCACACTCACTCACCACCTAGGGGCCTAAAGCCTTCCTCCTACTCACATACATAAAGTAACATTGATGCCAGGCAACTCACACAACCTTTACCTTCCCATGTACTGGCTGTGTATTACTTGCATCAGACAGAGTCAGCCCTGAACTAAATCTGTGTCAACAGCTACATTTACAAGGTAAGTCCTGAACCTGGAGTGTATTGTTTAATAATATTACGGTGTGGAATATGCTTGTATTTCATTAATTGGCTCTGTAACTAGTAAAAGGTGGGAGATCTGTACAGAACTGACTGTACCATGTGACACTAGAGACTTATATGAGTTATATGTATCTATTACTAAGCATCAACGATTCACACAGTCATACCTCTTAAAATTACTGATGATCACTGCATGTCCTTAGTTTAGTACCATAAGTTTGTACTGGAAAATGATTGAAGAGAGAAGTTAGAAAGTAATGCTACAAATTGCAGTTTCTGACTTCACAACCCTCACAAGATCATTCACTGTAAAGTTGTGAAATGTTGATGCTATCGACTGTCTTACTTTCCAAGGCCAATATATGTCAAAGGTACAATTAACAGTTCAACACCACAAATATAGATATACTAAGCACTAAGTTAGCTATGTACCCTGAGCATCAGACACAAAGCTTTTGCATCCTGAATCCAAACGAGAGAAAACAGGGATATGGCACAGTTATCATCACTTACACAGGGTGTTGTGTGGGGAGAGCAGGAAGCCTAGGCTGACACAAAAGGCCAGTGAGTGTGTGTGAGTAAGAATGAGAAGAAGGCAAGAAGGCAGACATGTTGATAAACCAACAAATGGCCAGTGAGGCAAAATGACTTAATTGTTGTGTGTATCTGTAGGGGTCCTCCAGGTGAAATTGGTGTGTGTGTCTGCATGAATACAGCCAAGCTCTGTACTGGCTGTACATATTGGTATCGAACAGATGTGCGCCATGCATGGTAGAGGTGGCAGTTCATCGTTGTTGTCCCCGACCACAAGAACTGGTACTGCCAGGAGTTGCACTGGCACATCCACGCCCACAGTCAGATGCAGTACAGCTACCTGAATGTAACTGATACCTGTTAGGTGAGCTCCCTTCACAGGGATGCCCAAGACCACAACCCCATGGTCTGCCACATCTGGGTGTGGACACTCACTGATGGAGCAGTGTAAGTACTGCCACTATGGGAGTGGGATCTGGCATGGCACATTATCTGACAGCAGATGATGTGGCTGACCTATGCCCATGAGGATGCTGTTCCCCTTCATCACAGGCACTGCCCGTTCCATGACAGACACCCCACAGTCCATCACAGACACTCCTCTTTCCAACATGTCATTCATCCGATCCAGCAAATCGGCAACACAATGGAGGCAATCACACATGTCAGACCGAGCCACATCCACAACCCTGAGCATTTGTCTGGAGCAGGAATGTGCCTGTGTCTCCATGATGGCCCTAAACATACATTGAGTGGCATGGGAAGTGACACCTGCAACAGGTGGAGGAGGGAGAGCAGGCCCCCTCTGAGCACCTCTACCAATCCTCCTGCATGGCATCTTGCCCACACTTTGGCTACAGTCAGATTCAACAGGCACTGAAGCCTCAGTAGCTACACTTCCCCAATCAATGTCCTCACCCTCCACCTGTCCAATATCTGTGGGCTCACTGGACTGGGTAGGTGTAGGTGCACTGGCTGTGTCTGATGGAAATGCAGGAGATGGCTGTATGTCAACCTTTGTGTCAGATTCAACCTTTGCACCTCCTGATACACTGGTATCAGGTGGCATAGAGCCCACACTCCCTCTGACATGATCACCTCTGATAAAAAGCAAGAAACACAGAGATAAATGAATACCCAAATTATATATTGCAATAGATGCTAACAAACTAACAGTACTGACACTGTTACAGACAGTACAGCAATACACACAACAGGCCTGAGATCAGCATCACACACTACAGTATTTCTTTAAATTGTTCAGCAGTACTGACATAAAAATGTTTGGCTTATCATCTGCAGATGAGATACTTTTCTGTAGTCCTGATGGTTCTGGAATAAGTTAAGTAAGAGGTAAGGGCAACATCATCACAATTAACAGCAACACAGGAAGTAATACATTTACCCCTTTATATGTCCATTAACTATAATTTCAACAAGAATGTGGCTGACAATTCTAACCTAAAGTTATAACTGTAGCAATCTTCACCCCCCCAAAAAGACATGTGACACATAATTAACTTACTGATTTCAATTGTTTACTATACAACAGTAATCAGCTGTTCAGATACCAAAGCCAAGCTTGAAGATCCTCCTGGGATGTGAGTGGTGTCTTAGAAACTGTTGCTGTGACATCCAGGGCATGCTCTACTTCACTCTCCTGGCAGCTGTCTGGATCTCTGATATTGGCCAGGAACTCTTCATTGGGGGTTGGGTTACCTAGCAGGCCCTTCCATGGTAACCATCTGGTTATGGCCCACTGCTGTTGCTCTCCTCCATGCAGATGTGATCATGTCAGTGGCCCTGTGGTGCACCTGCTCATATGTCCTGCCGGGACTGTCCACGCATTGACATCATCTACTATCTGCTACCATATTTGTATCTCCCCATCCCTTTTCCAGCAGAATAGCATCATGCTGCTTAAAGCCATCCACAATCACTTGGCTCTTGGCATTGCTGAAGAGCGAGTTTCCATGGATTGGCATGATTGGGTGGCATATTCGTAGGTGTCCTAAAAGACAACAGAAGGATAATACACATAAGTATCACATAACTACAAAATAACTCTTTCCAGATAAAACAGGAAAGGTAGCCAGTCAGTATTACTCACTGGAGAACATAAAACAGTCTAGAGATGTGAAAGGAACAACAGGCAGGATACAAAACAAGGAGAGTAACAAGAGCAACAAGGAGAGTAACAAGAGCAACATGTCCTTGTTTGTGCCTTAACAGTAACTCACCTTTGATCCCTCCAAAACAACAGTCCATCCTTGTTTGTGCCATAGCAGTAACTCAGCTTTGTTCCCCCAAAACAGCAGTCCATCCTTGCTTGTGCTATAACAGTAACTCACCGTTGCTCCCCGCAAAAAGAACAGTCTATGTTTGTGCCATAACAGTAACTCAGATTTGCACCCCCAAAAACAACAGTCCATCCTTGTTTGTGCTATAACAGTAACTCACTTTTGCTCCTTCCAAAAGAACAGTCCATCCTTGTTTGTACCATAAGACTAACTCACCTTTGCCCCCCAAAAGAACAGTCCATCCTTGTTCGTGCTATAACAGTAACTCACCTTTTCTGCTCCCCAAAAAAGCAGTCCATATGTTTGTGCTATAACAGTAACTCAGCTTTGCTCCTCCTAAAAACAACAGTCCATCCTTGTTTGTGCTATCACAGTAACTCACCTTTGCTCCTCAAAAGAACAGTCCATCCTTGTTTGTGCCATAACAGTAACTCAGCTTTGCTCCCCCCACCCAAAACAACAGGCAAATGACTCATTTTGCTAACAAGCCATCTTTACAATTCTAAAAGTGCTATCAAAGGACCTGCCCCTGAAACACTTGTACATATTTATCACACAGCATTCCATCTTTATGTATTGGTAATCATGTATACCTGTGAAATGACTTGACAAACATGCCCAGTGCTTGGCAGTGCACAACAGTGGCAAGCAAAGCAAATTCAAGGTTATTGGATGTACAGGCAGCAGTGTGTGTGTGTGTTAGACAAATGTAAAGGCCATGGCAGTCCAGACAACAGAAATATACTTACAGGAATATAGTACACAATATACTCACAGTCATACATTTGAGAATAAATGTGATAATACATAGATAAATGAATACATAACTGACACAATATTAGTGCCTCAGCCCTCATACATATAATTAATATCAACTACACCATGTCAGGTGTTATAAGTGATAGTGACTATAATGGGAAGTGAAACAGCAGTAAAAGTGTAAGGAATATTCTGTATTCAACCCCAGGACCATGTGTATGTCCATCCTACACTTACACCTATTGCTACAAGAAGGTTGCGTACACACTTGCCTGTGTTGCAGTTCATTGCTATAAGCTGCAATGTCACAAAGGTAAAACTAAGGTTGCACACCCTATACTAGAACCCAGGACAATCTGTACTCTAGCCCTACACTTACACCTGCTACCACATGACTAGGTACATGATATTCTGCATTTTAGTAATCATTCTTAAGGTCTCACTGTTAACCACCATGCAGTGTCACTTAGCAGGTTTGCACAATGCCTAATAGTATTAATTGAATGCATCCGGTTTCTGTTTTTGACTGAGTCCTGTCTGGCCAGTTGTCCAGTTTGTGCTAAGCTGCACATCATGCAAACAGTGGCCCAAAAAAAGAAATAAAAAAGGGAGAGGTGCTTAAAATGAGGAAAAGCAATCTATAACATATGTGAAAAACTGAGGGGCTGCCAGCCCAGCCAGATAGAATTTTGTAGATAATTATATGTCATTGTAAATATTAATATAATCCACAAGTTTGTTTTTTTTTACAAATGTAAGAAAATTAAATGTAAAAAAACTGTATTAGATGCTGAATTTCAAAAATGTAACCACAGTGCATCCTGATGGAAGAAAACTGTTAAGTAAAGAATTACAACTGTGTTTGATCTCAAGCTCGGAGACAGGATGTCTGGGCTAGTAAATTCTTTCTATTGTCTTAATTTAAGTGATAATTACTAAGGGTTTGCATGTAAAAGTATATTTTATTGCTGTGGCTTCCTGGCCAGGTGCAGCTTACAAAGAAATGCAAATTTTGAGTTTCTGTTAGCCTAGGAACTAAAGGAGAAGTGATAAATATGATGTAATGTGAAATCACTCAGCAGTACTGGGTATCATCACTTTAAGATTTTCTCAGAGAGAAAGGTTGAGCATTTTGGATTTTGTCTGAAGCTGACAACAACTTACCAGCACTTTGCCTTGTAAGTAAAGTTATTTAGAACATAGTTTCTCTTAGAGTTAGATAGGAATTTAGTCAGATTAGTCTAGCTGTTTTCTATATTTATGTCAGATTATCCTACAATATTGTTTTAAAGTTCCTGTGATTTCTGAACTCTTGATTAGTACTGTGTTGAAATGAGGAGTATTGTCTTGTGTTTTTATTATTACATATTTTTAAACCTTTCTACTGTGGATGTTTTGTGTAGAGATAATGTATCCTCTTAGAGTACATTGTATGTAATTGGTGATATTGTCCAAGACACTCCAATAGTCTTGCTGTATGGCACACTTACTATTTGGATAACAATAATATTACACAGTGAAATTGGTTACTCTTTGGGAAGGGCCTTATAGTAGCTAATAACAGTGGTTGCTGGCAGTGATTTCTACCTTATAGTCTGGAGAGAAGGGGGCATATTTGAAGAATCTGTGCCAGCCTTCCCCTGGAGTACCTGTGTGTTTGCATATAAATCAAATCTTAAAGTGTGTGTGTGTCAGCTACTTAGGCAGGGACACGAAGCACTGTTTGGACAGAAAGGGTACTGGAGGTTTTAGCATGACCACTAGGCTAAGATCTGGACCCTATAGTTGTGCCAGTGAAGAGACTTACTGGGGATCTGGAGAGAAAGTGAGAAACTAGCCCCAGACTGACTGTGATCTCTGTGTACTCTTAAGGGAAATCATACTTTACTGTGTGTGTACTTGTTATCCCCCCAATGTGCATGTTCCTCACTGGTGCTAGTGGTGAGGATTGAGGCTCCCTGATTACTGGAACAGTGCACGGGCATCACAACATGCACACTAGAAAATGTTAGTACGCATGAGATATTTCTACGTAGGTCTGGATTACTACTCTCACTCCAATGCACGTTCAGAACACAGGATGGGTGCCTTATCCCTCTCGGCCACACAAACAGCTTTGCAGCAAAGAACTTAAATCAATATGCATACAACCAACTGCAACAGCATCTAAACTGAAATCAAACCACACAAGTGTTATTTGTACATTTATTAGTTTTTGGATGTAGTGCCCTCAGTGATCATACAACCTGTCATGATTATTGTTTGCAAATATACAGCTCTGCCTTTCATTTCTCTGTCTGTTGGCCATTCTTTATTTACCTAAGCAGTAATCGGAGACACGCAGTGTGTTAGCCATTCTATATAATTAGCTTTAAAATGTGTGATGATATTAAATGAAAATAATATCATATGCAGTTGCCAACAAATGAAGGGCAGGTTGGATGTTAAGGAAACAGCCTGTGCCTTGTGTACTGCTTACTTACATTTCCAGCCTTACATCTAAGAATTTGTAGATTTAACCTGACATACCCCATGGAAGTAAGGTAGCCTGCAGTGCTGTTGTGTTTTCCTCCTGCAACCACTAATCATTCACAGTTGCAATCCATTAAAAACAAACACAGAGGAAATGCCTGCACTATGTTTACATCTCCTACAGGGATCTAGCTTTTTGGGATTCAGCAATTCTAATGAGTTCACACCCCATTTTCATTCTCACTGTGTTAACAGCCCTGAATCTGCACCATATAAAATGTCAACCATGTAGCTAGCAAACTGATGGTGAGAACAGTTGTATATGTATGGAAGACTGAAAAACACTTTTTCTTTAGGATATGGCTATACAGAGGAGTACTGAACTTCAGAAGGTATGCTTCCATTTTGTCACCTACACACTGCATGTGCTGGAATATATTTAAAGGAAATCTGAAACAAAGGCTTTTACACTTTTATCTGTATGGATTAGTTAGAAGTGTACTGATGGCATGGGTATGTTTGTCAAGTCATTTCACAGGTATACATGATTACCAATACATAAAAATGGAATGCTGTGTGATAAATATGTACAAGTGTTTCAGGGACAGGTCCTTTGATAGCACTTTTAGAATTGTAAAGATGGCTTGTTAGCAAAATGAGTCATTTGCCTGTTGTTTTGGGTGGGGGGAGCAAAGCTGAGTTACTGTTATGGCACAAACAAGGATGGACTGTTCTTTTGATGGAGCAAAGGTGAGTTACTGTGATAGCACAAACAAGGATGGACTGTTGTTTTTGGGAGGAGCAAAGCAGAGTTACTGTTATAGCACAAACATATGGACTGCTTTTTTGGGGAGCAGAAAAGGTGAGTTACTGTTATAGCACGAACAAGGATGGACTGTTCTTTTGGGGGGCAAAGGTGAGTTAGTCTTATGGTACAAACAAGGATTGACTGTTCTTTTGGGAGGAGCAAAAGTGAGTTACTGTTATAGCACAAACAAGGATGGACTGTTGTTTTTGGGGGTGCAAATCTGAGTTACTGTTATGGCACAAACATATGGACTGTTCTTTTTGCGGGGAGCAAAGGTGAGTTACTGTTATAGCACAAGCAAGGATGGACTGTTGTTTTGGGGGAACAAAGCTGAGTTACTGCTATGGCACAAACAAGGATGGACTGTTCTTTTGGGGGGGGAGCAAAGGTGAGTTCTGTTGTAGTACAAGCAAGGCTATACTGTTGTTTTGGAGGGATCAAAGGTGAGTTACTGTTACGGCACAAACAAGGACATGTTGCTCTTGTTACTCTCCTTGTTGCTCTTGTTACTCTCCTTGTTTTGCATCCTGCCTGTTGTTCCTTTCACATCTCTAGACTGTTTTATGTTCTCCAGTGAGTAATACTGACTGGCTACCTTTCCTGTTTTATCTGGAAAGAGTTATTTTGTAGTTATGTGATACTTATGTGTATTATCCTTCTGTTGTCTTTTAGGACACCTACGAATATGCCACCCAATCATGCCAATCCATGGAAACTCGCTCTTCAGCAATGCCAAGAACCAAGTGATTGTGGATGGCTTTAAGCAGCATGATGCTATTCTGCTGGAAAAGGGACAGGGAGATACAAATATGGTAGCAGATAGTAGATGATGTCAATGCGTGGACAGTCACGGCAGGACATATGAGCAGGTGCACCACAGGGCCACTGACATGATCACATCTGCATGGAGGAGAGCAACAGCAGTGGGCCATGACCAGATGGCTACCATGAAAGGGCCTGCTAGGTAACCACCACTAACCCCCAATGAAGAGTTTCTGGCCAATATCAGAGATCCAGACAGCTGCCAGGAGAGTGAAGTAGAGCATGCCCTGGATGCCACGGCAACAGTTTCTAAGACAGCACGCACATCCCAGGAGGATCTTCAAGGTAGGCTTTGGTATCTGAACAGCTGATTACTGTTGTATAGTAAACAATTGAAATCAGTAAGTTAATTATGTGTCACATGTCTTTTTGGGTGGGTGAAGATTGCTACAGTTAAAACTTTAGGTTAGAATTGTCAGCCACATTCTTGTTAAAATTATAGTTAATGGACATATAAAGGGGTAAATGTATTACTTCCTGTGTTGCTGTTAATTGTGATGATGTTGCCCTTACCTCTTACTTAACTTATTCCAGGACCATCAGGACTACAGAAAAGTATCTCATCTGCAGATGATAAGCCAAACATTTTTATGTCAGTACTGCTGAACAATTTAAAGAAATACTGTAGTGTGTGATGCTGATCTCAGGCCTGTTGTGTGTATTGCTGTACTGCCTGTAACAGTGTCAGTACTGTTAGTTTGTCAGCATCTATTGCACTATAGAATTTGGGTATTCATTTATCTCTGTGTTTCTTGCTTTTTATCAGAGGTGATCATGTCAGAGGGAGTGTGGGCTCTATGCCACCTGATACCAGTGTATCAGGAGGTGCAAAGGTTGAATCTGACACAAAGGTTGACATACAGCCATCCCCTGCATTTCCATCAGACACAGCCAGTGCACCTACACCTACCCAGTCCAGTGAGCCCACAGATATTGGACAGGTGGAGGGTGAGGACATTGATCAGGGAAGTGTAGCTACTGAGGCTTCAGTGCCTGTTGAATCTGACTGTAGCCAAAGTGTGGGCAAGATGCCATGCAGGAGGATTGACAGAGGTGCTCAGAGGGGGCCTGCTCTCCCTCCTCCACTTGTTGCAGGTGCCACTTCCCATGCCACTCAATGTATGCTTAGGGACATCATGGAGACACAGGCACATTCCTGCTCCAGACAAATGCTCAGGGTTGTGGATGTGGCTCAGTCTGACATGTGTGATTGCCTCCACTGTGTTGCCGATTTGCTGGATCGGATGAATGACATATTGGAAAGAGGAGTGTCTGTGATGGACTGTGGGGTGTCTGTCATGGAACAGGCAGTGCCTGTGATGAAGGGGAACAGCATCCTCATGGGCATAGGTCAGCCACATCATCTGCTGTCAGACAATGTGCCATGCCAGATCCCACTCCCATAGTGGCAGTACTTACACTGCTCCATCAGTGAGTGTGCTGTCCACACCCAGATGTGGCAGACCATGGGGTTGTGGTCCTGGGCATCCCTGTGAAGGGAGCTCACCTAGCAGGTATCCGTTACATTCAGGTAGCTGTACTGCATCTGACTGTGGGCGTGGATGTGCCAGTGCAACTCCTGACAGTACCAGTTCTTGTGGTCGGGGACAACAACGATGAACTGCCACCTCTACCATGCATGGCTCACATCTGTTTGATACCAATATGTACAGCCAGCACAGAGCTTGGCTGTATTCATGCAGACACACACACCAATTTCACCTGGAGGACCCCTACAGATACACACACAACAATTAAGTAATTTTGCCTCACTGGCCATTTGTTGGTTTATCAACATGTCTGCCTTCTTGCCTTCTTCTCATTCTTACTCACACACACTCACTGGCCTTTTGTGTCAGCCTAGGCTTCCTGCTCTCCCCACACAACACCCTGTGTAAGTGATGATAACTGTGCCATATCCCTGTTTTCTCTCGTTTGGATTCAGGATGCAAAAGCTTTGTGTCTGATGCTCAGGGTACATAGCTAACTTAGTGCTTAGTATATCTATATTTGTGGTGTTGAACTGTTAATTGTACCTTTGACATATATTGGTCTTGGAAAGTAAGACAACTGATAGCATCAAAATTTTACAACTTTACAGTGAATGATCTTGTAAGGGTTGTGAAGTCAGAAAATGCAATGTGTAGCATTACTTTCTAACTTCTCTCTTCAATCATTTTCCAGTACAAACTTATGGTACTAAACTAAGGGCATGCAGTGATCATCAGTAATTTTAAGAGGTATGACTGTGTGAATCTTTGATGCTTAGTAATAGATACATATAACTCAAATAAGTCTCTAGTGTCACATGGTATGGTCAGTTCTGTACAGATCTCCCACCTTTTACTAGTTACAGAGCCAATTAATGAAATACAAGCATATTCCACACCGTAATATTATTAAACAATACACTCCAGGTTCAGGACTTACCTTGTAAATGTAGCTGTTGACACAGATTTAGTTCAGGGCTGACTCTTTCTGATGCAAGTAATACACAGCGAATACATGGGAAGGTAAAGGTTGTGTGAGTTGCCTGGCATCAATGTTACTTTATTTATGTGAGTAGGAGGAAGGCTTTAGGCCCCTAGGTGGTGAGTGAGAGTGCTATGCATTGTGTGTTAGCCAATACAAGGGCATACTGTGCACGCCTAAGTCTGCCTACACCCAGAGCAGCTGGTGATTCCCCCTGTGACTCCTCATCTGCTTGTGGCTGTGGTGACCATGGCATTGGTGGTGGGATGTGTGCCCCTTCCCCTTGCTGATCCTGCTGAAGCTGTTTTCTAAGAATTATATGGTGTAGCATGGCACATACTGTGAATATTTCTGTACATGCCCAAGGATTGTACTTCAGGGCCTCCCCAGATGTATCAAGGCACCAGAACCATGACTTCAGCAGCCCAAACACACGATCTATGATATTTCTTGTTTGAACATGTGCCTCATTTTGGCATTCTTCCATGGGTGTGGGTACATTTCTGATGGGTTTCATCAGTCATGGTTCATGTGCAGAGTCTGCATCTCCCCAGTAAATGCCCCTTGTGAGATCTCACCCCTAGCAAACATCTGGTACAGTTGGGAGGTGTGCCAGATATGTGAGTTGTGATAACTGCCAGGTTTGCCAGCACACATGTTTAAGATTATTCCTTTAGCATGACACACGACTTGGCAGTTGATAGAGTGGTAGTCCTTTATGTTAACGTAGAGCCTACCCTGTTCCCTGGGTGGTACCTTAATTTCCATATGTGTGCAATCTAAGACACCTAGTACATCAGGGCAGTGTGCTACATGGTAGGACTCCTGCATATTTCTGGCCATCTGTTTAAAACTATGGGGAAAATATATGTGGTCACTGGATGTTGGAGCATAGCATTCAGGAACTGGTGGAGAATCCTGGATGCTAATGCCTGTGACAACCCCAGCATGTCCCCCATTGGTCTCTGAAAGGTACCTGTAGTTAAGATTCTAAGTGTTACACATACCTTTGTCTCCACTGGAATGGATTCCCTTCGGTTGGCTCTGGCTCTAACTTGAGGACAATGGAGGTCACAGAGTTCCTGTAATATGTCCCTGTCTACCCTGTAGTTCTCCACAATTTCCACATCATGTAGGTTGTGAAAACTTAAATGGGGCCTGAAAACTCTTCTCCTTCTCACTCTAAGCCTATTAGCAGCAGCAGCAGCACTGGTTTCACCCTGCGGCACATACAAATGAATAAAAGCAACAGCATCCCCTAACACTCTGTCCATGTAGACTCCTTTCCGTGTCTGTATTCCAAAAGTTTTGAAATCCACATGAAAAAAAACAGCACTGAGTCTACACAGATGCTTTATAGCATGTTGAATAGCTAAACCAAGTTGTATTGGTTAATTAACATGCAATTCAGTTGCTTATGCTGTAATTAGCATGCCACAGTATTTACTTTGTTTGTGTGATGGCGCGCACCTCTACATGGGGGTTATCGAATCCAAAACTTTCTGCGACCATGTGTGCATTGCACTGTGATGCACACACTGTGAAAAATGACCGTGTAGGCTTTATTTTATCCCCTGATTATTTTTTTGCAAGCAAAAGCTCCCCAGACTCTATACTGACTCTGAGATTGCACAACAATGGGGAAAGTACAAATTCTCAGACTTCGCTGTACCATGTGAAGCAGATGTCAGGCTGTAAAACAAGGAAAAAAGAACTTTTGCTCTTACAGACTGCAACTCTTTCTCTCTCTCTCTCTATATATATATATATATATACATATGCATAAATATACATGTATAGGAAACTATGCAATGTATATAAGATACATATATATACTGTATATATATCGATAGATGGATATATGTGTGTGTGTGTGTGTGTGTGTGTGTGTGTGTGTGTATGTGTGTTTGTGTATTAGCAATAGTCAACATGCTGTTACATTGATAAATACCCCTAGGATGCCGGCATTTCAACTACTCAAAAGTCTAAAGTAAACAATAGTGAAACTACTCTGATCACAAAGGAAGGCACGCAGCTTACTTTTGTGATCACAATAAAAAAAATAATAACATGAAAAACACCAAAGCAGTTGCTTTACATGGAGGACTTTGCCCACCACAACCACGGCCACAAGGGAAACACAACATGAAAAAGTGAATTTGCTGTTAGGCAATTTGCTTCTGCCTGCTCTGAACAAAGAGTGCATCAAATTGCTTGAGACAGCCAAAATAGATGTTGACAATCTGTCCATTCAATGGCCTGCCCTGTTGCCATATATAATACATAGTACTGGAGTTTAGTGGTCACTACTAAAAATGGAACGGTTCTATCTTAATGGATGATTTCACTTTAAAATCACTGATCGACTCAGCAGGCTGCAATGTCCTGATACTGCTATTGTTATATTGCAGCATTTAGATAACAAATATTAATAAAAAACAATACTAGTGTAACATATGTAGAAAAGCAATATATTGACAGAGGAGAGAAAGAACAGTCTCCAAAAGTGTGAAAACTGAGTGAAGAATCCGTTTAATTTGACAAGATAATGGATACCTGTACGGGACCAACATGCTGGAGAGAAGACTAATCATGCCATGGGAGTAGCCATGCATATGCCATTTATGCCAGTTTGTACATTCTTTTTAATTGCTTTATATATATTTTTTTTCACAATGAGATGTGCTAGAATGAAAAAAAGAAATGGATGACATATTTAGGAAGAGTACCACATTCTGAAAGCTGGTGAACAGTTCCAAAAACATTGGATACACACCTGAATCACATAATAATAAAATCAGTAATCTGGAGCATATGTTTTAATTCCATATATCCATATTGAGATCATAGTATTTACTCCTGTGTTGTGGCAATATATACTTTATGATGTCAGACTAGTGTATACAGAAAAGCAGAGTTAGGGCACACTTATTTCAATAAACGCTGGTTATAAGAAGCACATTTCTTGAAAGAGAACCAAAACCAATATTTGTACAACAAGGGCATGCCACTGAATGCTTTGATTTGCACTACACTTCTAATACGTCATGTCTGTCAACATTTATGCTGAAAGCAGACTTTATTTTTCTAAATTTCCTTCCTGCTTCTATGACCTACGAGCATTACTGTATTATTTATTTTGTTTTATTTTATGTTATTGACTAGTAGGTCCCCTTAGTCACATATGTCAGTTATTTTTTCAGAGAGCACATGGAAAACAGCAGTAATTCAACAAACCACAGCAGATGAATGTAAGATGAAAGATACTAGTTGTATAGTATATGTGGAATATGTTATGAATCATTTATCAAACAATATGAAAACAGCACAAAAAATTAAGGCTCTGAGGTGTAAGAAAATTAGCCATGAGTTAAATTAATCAATTCTGCTGAAGCTGGAGAAAAAATGCACCTGCATGGAGCACTGTGTTTGTGCAACCATACAGATATACATTAAAAATGAAGAGGGATAGACTGCTGAAGACAGAACAAATAGTCTGAGCAAAAGGTTTCAAGGGAAGATTGCATCAGACAGCAAGAACTAATGTTTGAGTAATACAACAACTGTGCATTTAGGGGAGAGGGAATATTTATAGTAGTTGTTTTTGTTCTTAAAATTATACCTATTGTAGATTTTTCTGCTAAAGCTATGTGGAGGTAGACTACAGAGCCTTCTTCTACTGCAGGTCCAATGTTAACGATAACAGAAAAAAAAAATTGACATTTTGAAGTGTAAGATAGAAGGGATCTGTGACAGAACGTGAGGTTTAGGTGGCCTGCAGTAATTTCTTCTCTTCCCAGACACAGAGAAGATTTAATGCACAAGTAATTAACAAGCTGTTTAGTTCTCCTTATATATATCTATATATCTATATATCTGTACATATATATATATTTATGTAGACACAGATTTATATAGAGAAATACACACACACACACACACACACACACACACACACACACACACACACACACACACACACACACACACACACACACACAGCTATATGAATATACACATACATCTGTGTTTGTGTGTGCGTATGTACATATATATATATATATATATATATATATATATATATATATATATATAATATATATCTATATATATATATATATATATATATATATATATAAAATGTATACACACATATATGTCACTTTCGTGTTAGTACACAGATAAATGGGTCTTTGTGAGTTCTGTTCAAGCAGCTTTATTCTATACAAACATATCACTATAGATGCTTATTGACTATGACTTAAGTAACTTATATACAAACTAACAAATGCAATCATACATGCTTACTCTCTGCCTGCTTCTACGAAATGGCACTAGGGATTGCACGTGTCTGGAATTTATACGTACACGCACAGCCTTGCATGCTTGTTAAAGACATAGCACGCACACACGTCACACTGATCTGTTACATCCTCCCTCTCTGAGAAATAGATCATGCAATTTGTCATGAGAAATTTAGCACGCAGAAATCACAGATAATCTATAGATGTGCATTATAGAATACTAAGTATACACACACACACACACACACACACACACACACACACACACACACACACACACACATATACAATCATCCATATCGTGCGACATAAAAATGGGAATTGGATTTAGCAACTGGGACAGTTTCTGCAAAATGGTTGGCCAGTGGAACATTCAAGTCACTTTCTGGAACAGAATCAGTCTTTTGAACACATTCTGGTCTAGAACAATGTCTGACTCATTCTCTGATTTAGGGTTTGCATCACAGATACAATGTTGTGATTGCAAAGATGATGATTCTGGTACAGAAAGTAAATGTCTGCGATTCCTCCTATACTCCACACCCTCAGAGCTTAACAAATTAGATCTCGGCTCAGCACAGATGCTTGTAATTTGTACTATTCAATCAAAACCTTTCATTGTCTGAATTCATACCATCTCTCCTTTCCTCAACGAACAAACTAATCATCTCGATCTGTCGTAACTAGATTTCTGGATATTACACTTCTTAAACAATTGAGCCTTCATAGTTTTAGTGTCCTTAGAGTTAGGCTGCAACAATCGGGAAGAAATAGGTAGCATAGTTCTAGTTTGTCTGGAAAGTAGTCTTTGAGCAGGTGAGCCAAGAATATCATCACAAGGTATGTTTCTGAGATTAAGTTCAACAACACATCGGTATTGTCATACTTTGACCTTTCATGTAATTGCTTTGTACTCTGTACTGCACGTTCAGCTAGACCATTGGACTGAGGATATTCAGTACTAGTGACATGTACAAAGTCCCAATCTTTTGCAAATGTCTGAAACAACTGGCTAGTACATTGTGTACCATTGTCAGAATAAAGTTTGCGTGGACTACCATGAACTGAGAAATGATGTTTCAACTTAGTAATAACAGCAGTTGAGGTTAAGTTTGGTAGCAGATCAATCTGAAGCCAATTTGAATAAGAGTTTACCAAAACCAAGTAGCATTGATTGTTCCACTCAAAAGATATCAGTAGCTACAGCAGACCAAGGTAGTTCAGGAATTGGACTTAGGTGAAGTGGTTCTCTTTGCAAATGCACTCTGGTACTATTACATACTGAACAAGAAGAAAGGATGCTATCAATGTCTTTTGATAATGAAGGCCAAAATACTAATTCTCTTGCCCTTCTCTTAGTGGGTAACAAACCTGGGTGACATTGATGCAAAATCTGAATATATTCTTGCTGTAAGGAAGCAGAAACAACAATTTTAGGACCTTTGAAAATAATGCCATAATTCATCTCTATATCGAAAATATGATTGTACTTTAGGTAATACACTAGATTGCTTTGATGGCCATCCAACAATGATGTAGTGATTAAGCTTGTGTGAAATAGGATCAATCACAATGCGCAACTCATCAAGTCTTGTGGTGGAAAAATTATGCACTGACATTACATCAAAGACAAAAGTTTCAGCATCAAGCAGTTCTGTTATACTTCTAAGCGATCTGGATAAGGTATCAGCCAGACAGAGTAATTTACCTTTAGTGTAGACCATTTTGTAATTGTACTTTTGCAGTTTGTGTATCATTCTTTGCAATCTCGCTGGAGCAGAATGCATAGGCTTCTTTAGAATGGTAACTAGAGGCTGATGATGAGTTTCAATCTGAATAACATGACCAGAAAAATAATCATAAAACTTGGAACATGCAAAATCTATTGCCAAAAGCTCTTTCTCAATTTGAGCATAATGCATCTCAGTCTGAGTTAGTGTCCTAGATGCATAGGCTGCTGGTCTGCCCTCTTGAAGAATAACTGTGCCTAGACCAAATTTTGAAGCATCACAGGAAAGAACAACTGGTTTATTCACATCATAGTATCTTAATGTAGGGGAATGTGGCCACGGTGGTGCAGCGGTTAGCATTGTTGCCTCACAGCAAGATGATCTCCTGTTCGATTCTCGGCTGGAGCGCCTTCTGTGTGGAGTCTGCATGTCCTCCCTGCAGTCAAGTGATGTTTAAAGACATGCAAGTAGGTGCGTGCATGAATGGGTGTGCCTTCTTTGAAAGTTGGGCATCAGGCTGGCAACTTGGCACCATAAAAATCCACTCATTAGCAGACCGGAGTTCTGCTGTAGTGATCCCTAACCAGGAAAAGCCGAAAGACTTTTAGTATCTTAATGTAGGGGGGGCGATGGCAGTTTTCTGCTTAAGGTCTTCAAATGCCTATTGGTGATGTTCCATCCATGACCATACAACATTTTTGCGTGTTAGCTCTCTCGAAGGCGCTGACAACTCACTGAAGTCTGGTATAAATTTGCCTAAATAGTTGACCATGCCCAAAAAACGCTGTAAACTTTGCACATTGTCTGGTGCCGACATCTCTAGGATAGTTGTTTGTTTGGTCGGGTCAGGTCTTAAGCCTGTACTTGTAAACAAATGACCTAAGTACGTAACTTCTGGAGGTCTGAATTTACACTTAAGAGGACTGAGCTTCAAATTTATTTCACGTGCTATGTCAAGAATTTTCTTGAGGTTTCTTTCATGCTCTGCTTCGCCATTCTCTCCAACTACTAGATTGTCTACTATTATGGCACAAGGATAACTTGAAAAAAATTGTTTCATTACATGCTGAAAAACTTCACTTGCATAATTTATTCCAAATGGCATCCTTTGGAATCTGTATTTTCCAAATGGAGTATTAAAAGTAGTTAGAAATGAGATTTGCGATCAAGTATCACTTGCCAAAATGAACTCTTTGCATCCAAAACAGAGAATGCAGTGGCATTCCGTATTAAAACTGTGAATTCTTCAACTGTATGAATTGGATGATATGGTCATTTTAATGCTTTGTTCAAATCGCTAGGATCAATACATATTCTGATTTCATCCGAGCCTTTCTTGTAAATGGCTATCATGGACGACACCCATTCATTTGGTTCTGTGACTGTACAAATCACACCTTGCTGCACCATCTTATCTAACTGGGTTTTAGCTTTATTTTGCATTGCTACTGGAACTCTTCTTGCTGGTCTGACTACTGGAGTGATCTTGGGGTCCAGCATCATAGAATACACAACTGGAAGTTTGCCCAATTTATCTCTAAAACATCAGCATACTCTGAAAAAATAACTTCGGAAAAACTGGAACTTGAAACTGCACTCACATGATGAACTTCTTTAGCAAAAGAAAGCATATTTATGCTCAAACTGTCATTGAGACCCAGTAAAGACTGCACTGGTTGTCAGACTTCTTCTTCTTTTGGCTTTTCCCAGTTAGGGGTCGCCACAGTGGATCATCTGTCCACTCATGACTGGCAGTGAAGTTTTATGGTGTTGAGTTGCCAGCCTGGCACCCAACCTTCCACAGAAGGCACACACACACACACACACACACACACACACACACACACACACACACACACACACCTAGGGCCAGTTTAATTGTCCAATCCACCTACAGCATGTCTTTTGGAATGTGGGAAGAAACCTGAGCATCCGGAGGAAACCCACGTGACCACGGGGAGGACATGCAGACTCCGCACAGAAGATCGAACCGGAGAACATCTTGCTGTGAGGCAACTGGTTGTCAGACTATGTCGAACAATAAGTTGTAACAGTTCTCAGCCAAATAACATGAAAGTATTACTGAACCTCAAGTTTGAATTTCTTCACCTCCATACGCAACAAGTCTCACACTGCTGGTTACATTGAGTTGCTCATTGGTTCTCACTTTTACAAATATGTCTGTTGATATAACATTACACTATGACCCAGTGTCTACTTTGAGTTCTTTCGAATCAATGGAAAATCCAATGGTACAAAATACTCCACTCCTTGTTAATAAGTCTACTGCATCAACTCTTTTCCCAAGTACTGATACACCATCCACATAGAAAGCTGACTGTTTCGGCTCTACTTGATAAACTTGCTTCTTTGTGCAACCCTTCTTTACAACTGAGTGAGTCTTACTTGATTTGCAAAAATTTTTGGAAATGGTTCCATTTTAATACTTGTGGCATTGCTGACCATATGCTAAACATGTCTCTCTTTCAGATTCATGATTTGCAGCACAACTGCGACAGTTAACAATAAAACAAGATTTAGGTTTTGTTGACTCACGTTTGTGTTGCACAGAGCTGGTGGTGGAGCTTGCACTTCTTCTGGAACTTTCCAGAAAGCTTCATGTCTTCTTTGTAAACCCTATGGCTGCCCCTTGCTTAAACTTGTTTCTGTTTGCCACATGTTGCATACTATCTAAGTTTGCTCTGGAGCTTATTGAAACCATGCTTTTGTCACCCAGAAGCATATTTGTATGTCTTTCTGTCACCTCATGGATCTGACAAGTCTCTATTGCTTTGCTTAATGTCAAATCACTGTCACAAAGTAAAAGCTTTCTCACTGCAGCACTGTTAATACCACACACATCTATCCTTTATCAGCTCATCTTTCAAATCACCAAACTGTCACGTTTTAGCTCTGTTTCTCAAGTCAGTTATATAAGCTGCAAATGTTTACCCTGGTTTCTGATTTATTGTGTAAAACAAATGCCTCTCTAATGTAACATTCATCTGGGAGTTGCAGATTTCTCTAAACTTACACTTCAAATGCTCGGAGTCTTCCCTTGATTCAGCTTGCACAACAATATAGTGGTCTGCACCTTCACTTTCATACACTACTGGTACATACACAAATGAAAGCTGTCTTTCTGTGGCTTCAGATCCTGCTAGATTTAACAAAATGAATGCCTTGATGCATGCCTCCTATCTGCATGAGATGCTTGTATGAAAATATTATACTCGTGTTCAAATATTCAACAGTTCTCTGCAATATTCTGATCAAACACAAGTGGTTGAGGTTTTCAAAATCCATCTGCCATATTAACACTTTTCAGAGAAGGGTCTTGCAAATAAGCATAAATACACACACACACACACACACACACACACACACACACACACACACACACACACACACACAGATGTGCATAAGTAATTGGCATAAACACAATTTGCTCAATGCTTTTGTGCTCTGAACTTATACTTTTTCTCTTCAGGCTTATCTGAATCATACAAATGAGCAATCCCGTAGTACTTTCGAATAACTGGACTTTGTAAAATAACCTTTTTGGGCTTCCCGCTGCTTTATTATACTTTGCAAAATAGATTTTTAGATTTCATGATGCTTTACTGCGTTTTGCAAAATATCTTCTCAAAGTTCCTGATACTTCGCTATGTTTTGCAAAATATCTTTTCAGAGTTCTCGATACTTTGTTATGTTTTGCAAAATAACTTTTTTGGGCTATCAATGCTTAGCTTTTTGGACTTTTTGACGCTTTACAGAGCTTCATGGAATACTTCATGAAATAATCTCTTGGACTTTCCAATGCCTTACAAAATTTTTGATTGGTAAAGGCAGAAATGCTAAAGTCATTTATCATCAGTTACTATGTTTTCAGAATCGGTAAAGGCAGAAATGCTAAAGTAATGCACTTTCGGAACTGATAAAGGCAGAAATGCTAAAGTACTCGCTTTCGGAATTTTATAGATAAAAGCAGGAATGGGAAGACAATTGGTAAAGATAAAAATGCCAAATTAATGCGTCATCACCTGTTAAAGTCAACTCTTGAAGAAACATTTGAGAACTTTACGATGCAACTGAGCAATTCACAAGCATTGTAATACTCTTGTAATCTTTTGTAAGAAACACCTTTTGTCAATGCAAGAAACATATCAAGCAATTGTACAATGCGAATAAATCAAACTTGTATTGTCCAAATTCGATATCCTCTGAAGTAATTGTACTTTGTAAATGACTGTATGCAGTACACTGTAATGTCCCCAAAATGGCAGTATCTTGCTAGGCAACTTTTTACAGTACAAGAAGTACTCTGTAATGGCAGTACTTTGCAAACAGACACACCCAGCATAAGAACTTTCCTTCAAATTTATTTTATTTATTTATTTTACATTTGTTGACTGGGCTAGTCTGGCTGGATACATGTCCATTTTCAGTAGAGGCCCAGGGAGTTAAACTCCAAACATAGAAAAATTACAAAATACAATGTTTAAAACATGACTAAGTTCACAGGGAGATAGGCTCCAACATAGTAAAATTACAAGATACAACATTTAAAATGAACTAAAGTTCAACTGCATAAAGGAAATAATAATGTTTGTAAAAATAAAATAAAAATAGTGTCTAAGAGAAAGAATGGTATCACAGAGTATTTGCACAGGTTTAAGTTACAAAGTGGCAGGTACACTTAAGGTTCAAACGTTGTCATTAGAAAGTCAGAGAAGGAGAAAAGTGAAAAAGATAGTAAAAGAAATGCACAAGGGCTAGAAAAAAAAGTTAGTTCTAGATTAATGCTATAGAGGGGACATTGTCAAGAAGAAAGGAATATAACAGGAAGAGAAAATAAGGGGAAAAGTATGGTTATATATAGCAAATAGCTATGCTTTGACTGGATTACACAAAACAGTTGCACTTTGCACATAGTGAACTCTTTGAAATACATGCACAGTAATACGCACACACCGTAAGCACTTTTACACACTCTGAGATACTTTGAATAACTTTAATTATGCCCTTGATACAATGCAAAGTCGTGGTTATGCCCAAACACAGCACCTTGCCCAAACACAGACAGTTGCCTTCCTTTATTTTTGCTTACTATGCCCTTTTTTCTTTTTCTTATTATATTCTTTTCACTCATTTAAGCCCTTTTTATGTCCAACGTACTTTTCTTGCACTCACTTTACCCTAAACATGTCCAGTTCTGCCTGACACACACTTGTTCTGCTTAAACATGCTCATTTTGCCGTAAACGTGCTCATTTTATATTTTAAAATTAATCTCTTGTCAAATACTTTTGTCTTAAACATTTTCTTTTAGTTAAACTTTTTTGTACTTTCCACTTGCCTGATAATGTGGTTTCTGTCCTTGTAATGCCTTTTCTTGTCACTTTTCACATCAAGTAAATAATTTGTATTATTTCTCATTACTGATGATTCTTTCTTGTTGTGTTTGTACTGTTTTCTCTTGGTTTTACCTTCGATGTCATCTTTACATCTCATAGCTCCAAATGTTCTTTTCTTTTCCATCCCAGTTCTGACACCATGTCGCTTTCATGTTGGTATACGAATAAATGAGTCTTTGTGGGCTCTGTTCAACCAGCTTTATTCTATACAAACATATCACTATAGAGGCTTATTGACTATGACTTAAGTAACTTATATATAAACTAACTACTGCAATCATACATGCTTAATCTCAGGCTGCTTCTACGAAATGGCACTAGGGATTGCACGTGTCTGGAATTTATATGTGCACGCAGAACCTTGCATGCTTATTAAAGACATAGCATACACACACGTTGCACTCTGATCTACAGTATGATATATATATATATATATATATATATATATATATATATATATATATATATATATATATATATACGGGTCTACCTGAAAACGCCAGAAGTCCACAACACCGACAATGAGAACACCGACACCGGAAGATTGACAACGGAGAATACCGAAAGTTTAGAATCCTGATGCTGAGAACACCGACATGTTAAGATAAGTGTATGATAGGGACGGATGTTCAGGTCAGGGTGTGGGTAAGGTAAGTGTGTGATAGTGACAGACGTTAGGGTAGGGTGTGAGTCAGGTAAGTGTGCAATAGTGATGGACTTTAGGTTTAGGGGCAGGTTAAGTGAGTTAGGGTTAGGGTGCAGGTAAGGTAAGTGTGTGATAGTAACGGGCTTGAGGGTTAGGGGTGGATTAAGTGAGTTAGGGTTAGGGTGCGGGTAAGGTTAAGTGTGCGATAGTGACAGAGTTAAGGGTTAGAGGCAGATTAAGTGAGTTAGGGTTAGGGTGCAGGTAAGGTAAGTGTGCGATAGTCTCGGACCTTAGGGTTAGGATTTGGGTTAAGATTAGTGGATAGATAGTTGTGTATGTAAGGTTTAATGTAGGTTTGTAAGTTTTTTTTGTGTGCTTGTGTTGTGTGTGTGTTTTTCGGGAAAAGTATTTGTTTTGTTGATTGTCGGGATCGTGGTTTGTCGGGCATGTGAAGTTTCTTGTTTTTGAACTTTCAGTTTTGTCGTGTCGGTTATTTTGTTGTCAGTGTTTTGGCATGTCGGTGTTATCAGGCAGACCCATAGATATATATATATATATATATATATATATATATATATAAAATTAAACGCACTCTTCATTTATATATATATATATATATATATATATATATTTTTTTTATATATATATATAAATATATATATATATATATATATATATATATATATATATATATATATATATATATATATATATATATATAGCTACCCTTCAAAATGTCAAATGCCCAGAATGTAATCTCCCGGAACATCATGACGACTATGTCGCAACTTCAAAACAGCGAAATCCTGGAACATCGAGTCCTGCCTCTGGGAAAGTAACAACAAAGTGGACATTCGATCTTCTGAAGGGTAACCACACACACACACACACATATATATATATATATATATATATATATATATATATATATATATATATATATATATTCATATATATATATATATATATATATATTCATATATCATATATATATATATATATTCATATTATATATATATATATATATATATATATATATATATATATATATATATATATATATATATATATATATATATATATATATATATATATATATATATATATATATATATATATATATATATATATATATATATATATATATATATATATATATATATATATATATATATATATATATATATATATATATATATAGATATTAGGATATATGTATTTATGTGTATATACTACTTATGTGTATATATTGTATATACACATATACGCATATATATGCAGATATATATATATATATATATATATATATATATATATATATATATATATATATTAGCTTGCTCATACACAGACTTACATATATACATATGTAATGATGTATGCAGATTTGCACAGACGTGCATATACACGCAAACACACAGGAGTGTAAAGACATATATACACAGAATACAAAAAAAAACACATTGATCAATCCCTTTTTTGTCAAGGGGCAAACTGATTCATCTGGTGTACCAAACAGTTTCAGTTGCTTTGTTGTTGAAGCCTTTGGGTGTATTAAAATTATTTTCTCTGGTCATTCCCAGTAGCATGTATGCACATATATTTATATAGCATATAGTTACAAATGCCATGCTCATGAACAGTTGTTTTCTTGCAGAAGTAGCTAAGTTACTCCCTGGGCATTTCTGCTGAGGAAATATAAATTTCATTGATCTTGTAGGTCTAAGAATGATTACTAACATGAAAACTAGACTGTTAAAACACTATGAATAGAAATGTCTTTCCTGAATTCGGGCCCAAGTAAAACTGATTGGAAAGACTAGGATGAAAGCCAGTATCAGTAGAGAAAAACTCCTTACAGGAAGCAAAATTAAAGTTGTTTTTTTTCTGCACTTCAATCTAAAAATGAAACACTGCATTGGGAATATGCTTTTGAAATGCTGGGTTTAATTCACTGTTTACATACAGCAGTTTATGATTATGGTTTTACTGTATTCTCACTGCTTTTGTAACTCAAGAACAAATAAGATAACAATCAGAAAATGTAGTACTCTGCGATAAGAATAGTAAAGTTTAAGTGCCAGTAAAAACAAATAACTGAAGACTATAACTTCAACAGCTACACAAACAGAACAAATAGAGAAATGTAAACATATGACGCAGACAGGCCTATTAAATGGAGAAATGTAAAGATATGATGCAGACAGGCCTCAGTTATCAGACACGAATGAAGGCCTAGCTATAATGCCCCTGCAGAGTCCCTGTGGCAATGCCTAAAGGAATGCCGAACGTGACCCCACAATTACAGTGCTGAATACAGAGTGTAGCGTATCCCTCTACCCCTTCCTAGTACCAGACGAGATAGTTGGTTATCTAATCGGCATTACAAAGCTTGTCAGATGGGATTTCAATAAGGTGTTTGTATTAAATGTATTGGGCCCTTCCCCCATGAGCACATACAATCTAGCTCTTGGTATGTCATATACCAAATATGCCAAACACCTTTCAAGTGTTGTACATCCCACACGGGCTATCATTTGAACCCTTAACATAGTGAGACGTTGCTTCCTTTTATTGCTACTTGCCATTTTTATTTTCTTTGTAAAATGATAGATCATGTGAATCATAATTTCTGCATGTTACCAAATAATTTCTGGCAATCCTTAAGTTTTACATTTTATGTCTCAGGCGTTAAGTTTCCCATGTTTTACATTAGTGAACATTGCAGTTTTCTTTGTGTCATTCTTATATTAGTTCATAGTGTTCAACACATGGTCTATTAATACAAAAAAAAAAGAAATAAATAGACAAGCTGATAATGGCAAATTTTCTTACCATAGTGTATTAACCTTTCTTAAGGCCATACTTCTTTGGGGCCTTCATCATGTAATACAGTCCCTCTAGCACCTTCAGGACACATTTAGCACATCTCTGATCACGTCTTCAGTAGATATCTAATGCAATGTCTCTGGGGACCTCAGGATATAAAGAATAAAACAATATCTGTTGTGTCTGTCTCACTGAATACGCAGATGATTCCAGACTTCTGAGTGCTGTCCCTAAAACCAATGATACCATGACCCATCAAATGGCCCTTTTTGTTACTTATGAACACTGCAGTAGAAATGACCTTGCCTTCTGTATCCAAATACAATATTTTGGCATTTGACAACTCCCCTGAAGCTTTATACAGTATTGATGGGCAACATATTTTAATAAAAAGACTGCTTAATATTGTTAAAACTACAGTTTAGCGTTTTGACTGTCAAAGTAATTATGGCTGCTTCTAAAAGAGATAATAAGCTAACGAGTTTTGTGGTCAGACCCTCCTGCATCCATAAGATTCTGAACCCTATGTTCCCATCAGCACTCTGGGTAGTCTACAAGTAAAAGGTAGGTAGTCTGTCTCCACCTGCACTATTTACCGCTCCATATGACGTTTTATTTTAAGTGACCATAACAGCAGTACTTTTTTTCACCTTATCTTCTTTAATAGCCAGTTTATTCAGTCCATGAGCATCAAAGTGTACACGTGCAGGCTGATTGTCTCGTGCTAATGTGGGAGACTGTGTCCACTCTGCTCTCTACCCACTTCCAGTTCCTCAGCCAGCCCCTAGATCATTTAATTTATAATTACCCTCCCCCCCACTCTCTACCTATAAACTTCCATTTAGGTTCCATGCATTTTTACAACTCACAAACCCTATTAAACTCAACTTCTTAGTCATTCCCCCCTTCCACAACTACACAACATATCTACTTGATGTCTCTACTTTAGAAACTTAGTTACACAAAAACCCACACCTGTAACATCTATAGTAATATTCTGACTTAGACACTCTAATATACAACCCCATTTAGACGATGCCATAGCCATTCACTTTGCATCCAACCTTCCTCAGTGTGGAACTCTCCAAATAAACTTTAACATTGAGCCTAAATTCACAATTGCCTATATATCCAACAGCACAAAATCTTCAAATCTGCACCAAAGAACTCCTTTTAACTGGTATATATCACAAAGAACTCCCTCCTCTTATACCCGCCATCCAAACCTCTCAACCTCTTAGAGCAATAAATCTGGACAAAGGCAAAAATAGTGGAGGGACAAAGGCCTAAAAATAGGGACAGATTGTAAATATTCCACTTATAAGCTTCAAATGTTGCTAGAATAACAGGTTTTATGTTAGCTTGCATTTTTGGAAAGGTATGAAGTCTAAAACTCAAATGTCTGTCATCATTTAGTGACTTCAGTCCTGAGGGGATTAATAGAAAATCACAAAAGTTTTGTGTAACGGACCAAAAATATGAGTAAAAAATCTGGACATTCTGCGAAAAATCTATACAGTTGAGAGGTAGGCTGCTATATTCAACCATTTCTAATAAACCCTGTAACCACTCCTTATCTTACAGTATTTATCTTCTGCTAACTACATTGTCCCACACTTCTCCATATACTCTTACAATATCAGTTTACTTCCCACAGTCCTACAAAACGTTACTTAACTCTTCCTAGATATGTCAATCAATCCCATCTCCTTTTCCTCTTTCCTGGCTAATACTGACACATTCCTTTCTCTCCCTGCAACCTTCTGCCTCACTCTTTTCCTCATGTACTTCCTCACCTTATTTGGTCTGTTCCTTATATAGTTATTCATCCTATCCCCATATCAGCAATAATCGACATCTGAAACTCCACATCCTTTTCCCTTTACCAACTACAAACTAATCTTTGCCCATTTTCCTCTGTCTCCCCAAACATTTACACTGTAACTTTCCACCATTTAATTAGTACTGACACATAATCACCAAAGACTCCCTCTCATCTCCACCACCTCTGTCTCTCAAAAAAAACAAATCTATGCTACTTCACACATACACAACGAAAATATTGGTCTACTTCTAGCAAGTGGTGATACTCATCCTGTCCTTAGCCCAGACTCACATATTCCACCCACTTATGACCCTACCACATCTAGTCCCACCACCATCTAAACTACTCCATTAGTTTCCTCCCCAAATAATCTTAAACTATTTGGCCTCAACATCCTTATCTTCTGCAGCAATATTTCCTCACTACATGCTTGGATTCACCAACACTGTCATTTCTAAAAAAAAAATGTTTTTTTTATTTTTCAAATACATTTGAATGAATTCCATAGTATTTATACATAACATCTTAAATAACTATGTTCACTATTTACATTAGCCTGACACTATAACAGATCTTAATGTATACAGTTACTTTATAAGTATGTCCAATCCATTATCAGAGTGTCTGATCAATTACTGTATAGTGTCAATCAACGATTAGACTTTTCCCCAAGGGTTGTTGATAACTGGCTTTGGATAAATTCTTAGTTCTTTAACTTTAATTTCCAATAATGCTGTGGTCTTCAGTGGGCTGTAGAAGTCTTCCAAAGTTGGTATTGTGTTTATATTCCATCTTCTTGTTATACACTTCCTTGAAATTGCAAGACCAACATTCTCCTGATATTCAACTGTTAGCAGAACCTTGGTTAGAACTATCAATCTCCACAAAGAATTTTTGGTACCAGGATACAACTTCCTATGACTTGATAAGCTCCTTGAAAGAGCAGACAGTATGACTGTCATGTTTTTAACAACCTTCAAATAAACATCTACTCCAAAGAAATCTCCCCTTTCATAATGGTGAAATTTTAATATCTGTCCTTTGGATAAACAAGCAAAGAAGCATGACTGTCATATGCATAACTGTCCTATATATTGTATATCGATAGAGGACAATCTTGTAATGTACCAACTAATCAGGGCATCCTCTCCTGCAGATCCAGCAACATATCCCATGAAGCAATTATAGTAGGCAACTGGAATACTAAATGGACTTCTTACAACCCTTTTTCCTCTATTACTGACCAGCATTTCTCTGCCTCCCTCTGCCACCTTTACATTTTTACACAAGTAATCACCAAACCCACCAGATTCAACAAGTCCTCAGGGACAGAAACAGTACTTAAATGGATTCCAACATAACTGAAACAGGAATGCTACCTGACTCTTCAACTGATCACCACCTTGCCTATTTCATGTATATGCCCTCCACTACATAAAAAACAGAAACCTTTCCAAACTCAACAAAGACACTTGCAACAACAGTCCTCAGAGTCCATAACTAAAACATACTAAAACTGCTGCCCCTTGACTAACGTGTAGAACAATTGAACCATACCTTCCTAATTATATTAAATGTCCATATATCAATCAGGAAAAGCAAAAAAACAAGTCAAATCTAACCCTGCATCCTGGATATCACTAACAACAAAACTATTGATGAAACAAAGATATAAAGCTTGGGGAAATACTTTAATAACACTCAGAATCTGTATTCTAAATAATCAAAACATTTGGTCAGGTATATCTCACCTTCTTAAGCTTGCCAATCCATCCCAACCCAACCCCATACCCAATAACACTGACTATGACACTCCACCTCTCTTTCTAGACCCCTACCTTCTATTCTCCCCATAACCCAAATTCTAACCACAGTACTTATGGACACTTATCTATCTAAACTAAAATGCACCAGACTAGCTCCCTACAACGTATCCAATGAATATCTAAGCTTGCTGCAGACACTATAGCTTACCCCATATCAATATGTGAGTCCCATTTCCTTAACTGTTGTAAAAAATCCCATATCCTGCCCCTACTTTCTGACCATTTGTTATACTTTCTCCACTCTCCAAGATCCTTGAAAAATGCTTCCATGTCCATTTTCTCTTATTGCCTCTCCAGTGACCTCATCTCTCCATCCCAGCATTGTTTTAGACCCTTGTATAGCACAGACACTGCATTAGTATCATTCATAAACATCATTTGCTACTAAAGAAACAACAATAAATGAGTTTCTACTGTGTTGCTTGACCTGTCTAAAACACTTGATAAATAAACTCCTCTACAAATTTGCAGATATAGACCTCGCCTCTTATCTCACCTGGTTTGCCTCTTACCTATTGGTCACAAGGGGTCAAATGGCAACAAGATATATTCTCCTCTCTCCACATACTAGATAGAGGTCATTCTACAGGAGTCACTTCTAGGTCCACTTCTATATCAAATTTTCATCAATAACCTGTCCTTACGATACGTGGGTAACTCATCAATCACTCAGTGTGCAAATGATTCCACCTTTAATTTCTTCTGCCAGTACAATTTACAAAGTGCAATCTAACTCCTGACACTCCTCAATAGAAACTTATCTCAAAGACACCAACCTAGTCCTTAATGTAAAAAAATCATACTGTTCACTTCAAAAACCCACCCAGATACCAAATACTAACTTTCCTCAAACATACTGAAATGGTACCATAAAAGAAATCATATCACAAACCAAAATACTTGGACTCACAATCAAGAAAAAATGAATATTCAGTCTTTATGTTGGAAAGCAACTTAAAAAGACGATCAGAAATAGGTCATAGTATATAGAGTCAAACCCTTCCTTACAGACTCCACCAGGAAATGCATAGCATCTGCCTTCCTTCTACTCACTTTGTCACATTCACTTTCTGTATTACCAACTTAGATTCAGTTCAACTAAGCTTGAAGAAACCTATAGTAAAATTACAACATTTGCCACTAATTCACCCCCCTTATATCCATCACTACATTGCAGTCTGGAATCTTAACTGGCTTGAATACCTAAACTTTATAAAACTCTCTCAACTGAAGCTAGCTCAAAAAACGTACATACCCTCTAAAATTATTTGTATTCCCACTACATTTGTAAAGAGTGGAACTTCTTCCCACCATCGTGCTGTGAAACCAAAAACCTACATCACTTTAAAGCCTTATTAAAATCACATCTCATTGAAAATTGGAGCTGTCATTGCTCAGCCACCTTTGGTTAACCATTCTCTATTATTTTTTTCAGACTTCTAAATATTTAACTCTCACACTTTCTAATTTCACCTCCTGTGTTTGTCAACCTTCATCTCACATTTCCTTCTCTCAATTTATTCACTCACTCTTCAATTTCCTCAACCTCTACCATTCAATTAACACTCCTATAGCTTAGAAATGCATACCTTTCTTAATGCTATATATACTATATACTACTTGCCTCAGCAAACTATGCATATATTGCAAGCATGATTGTTCTTTACCCATAATTCCATATACACCATGTTGTTCTTGACATTCATGTAATTATGTTGTAAATCTGCTCAACTTGTAATTATCTGAGCATTTTTACCCCAGCAAAATGTGTTTATACTGCAAATATGACTATCTTCCTAATAACAGTGTTACAACTTCCCTTCTTTGTTATTACAAAGACATGCATCTGCAGCATTTCTCCTCGGGCCTCCGCTGAAAATTGACTCGTTCCAAGTTGGACTTTCCCGGGAAAAAAATGTTAAATAACATTGAATTAAATAAAAAACATAAAAATAAATATCAATACGTTAGATCTTGTGTCATTATTGTAAAATATATTGTTGTACTGCACATTAATGTTATTGCTTTGTAAATCTGATGTTCTTGCATCTGATTGAACTTTTGTAGAGCTTTTCTCCCTGGGTATCCACCAAACTGGCTTTTGGCCCAATTGAACTTTCCTGGTCAACAAATGCAAATAAATTAGTAAAACATCTAAACACTGACAAGACAATAAAATATGCTAGTCATTGTAGACAAGGACCTTTTATTTGATGATCTTATGGCCACTTCTGTCTGTAAAGCATACAGACTTGCCTACCTGCTCCTTACTA
>NC_056743.1:1736489612-1736729612 GCF_019279795.1 Protopterus annectens
TGACTTGTTTCCCACCTTTCTAAGCTGGTATAGTCCAGTTTTCAGGCTAGTGCTGAATTCAGGGCTGTGTTACAATTTTCTGAGTTGCCCATACCTTACTTGGATAGAGGGAGGTTTCTCTGTTCACCTGTGCAGGAAGGAGCTTTGAGCAGCCATCTGTCCCTAGAGGAGTGGTTCCAGCCCAAAAGTTAGTAGTTTATAGGCCATTTTGGGGTAATTTCTATCTCTTTCATTTCCCTGCTGTAAAACTGCATTTGCATGGTTTTGCACATCCGGGCAGCGTGGGTTAGCTAGGGCTAAATTTATCCCGGCTACACCAAGTCTCCTCTTCAGATTTTCCCTTGAAACTAGTCCAACTCTCAACCCAAACACTTAAAAAGCATCTTACAGTCCAGCACTTGCTCAGACCTAATAGCAAACACTAATATACCCTGACACTTGATTGCCCAGCAGGGCAAGGCTCATTATTCACCCCTCACCAACCAAGCGACTAAGCAGCTCACCCTACTATTCAGGCATGACCAAAGGGCAATTTCAGGTGTACTCTGCAGTCCATCTGGTGAATCTGGGTATCCTGAGACAATGTTACAACTGACTCATGTACACAGAAACCCTCTCCTCCTACCACAAAACATTAACATATGTGAGAGATGCAATTATATAGCTAAATTGGAGGCTAAGCTCTCTCCATCCAAGACTGGAACAGGCAGTCATGAGGAGAAGGTTAACACTTGCACCACACCTCCAACCTCACATAGACATACTAAACCAGCACTGGCAAAAAATACACATAAATACACAAAATCATACTCGGAGGCTCTAAATAAAAACCTGTAAAAGCATCAGAGACCTCCAAAGCAGACACCCAAAAAACCTGCATCTCCCGTCACAAACCAGACAACACATAAAACAAAAAATCAGTGCGCTGCACAATCACAACCCTTAAGGTGAAATAACATACCTAACACACTAGTAATAGGCGACTCTATAGTCAGGCACACTGACGTCCCACTCATGAGGCTGGACAAGGAGAAGGTTACTGTTAGCTGCCTGTCGGGAGCCAGAATCCACCATATAACACAAGCACTCAGGTCACTCCAGAACAAGTACAAATATGACTCTGTCATTGTTCATGTTGGTGAGAATGACCTGAGATGTACCTTCCAGGACTACATAAAAAGAGACATGGAAGAGCTTTCTGATCATGTAGCCCAGGCGGGTATGACCCTGACCCTGAGGAGCATCCTGCTCTCACCAAGAATGATACCGCAGTATAAAGAAAAAATGATCAATTTCAACAATTGGCTAAGCTTCTGGTGTCCTTCAAAGGGGATCCAGTGTCTGTCAGCCTGGGACGACATGCTCAACTAGCCTCATTGTTTCACAAGAGACGGCTTGCACCTGTCACCCCTAGGCTTTCGAACACTGTCCAAGGCTCTTGCTGCCCCCATAGTGGCTTTTTTAGGCAAGGCTCAAAAGTCAAACCCACCTCCGTAAACAGCACTCCTCAGTATGGAGAACGTCGACATCTGTGCAGTAACTGAAACCTGGTTAGAGACTCCACAGAGCACCCCAGAACTGCCTGGCTACAACTCATACCACACATTTTGGCCACAGAACATGGACTGAAACACAAAAGGAGAGAATGTATCCATATTCATCAAGGATATCTACACCTCCAGGTTAGTGGCGCAGCATGATACCTCTGAGATCATCCATGTGCAACTAACATCAGGCAAATCTGCAATGCAAATTGTGGCCTTCTACAGATCACCCTCCATGACCCAGGACCACCACTCCGCCTTTCTGGAGACACTGGAAAACATGAAGGTCCTACCGAACACCCTGATATTGGGCGGTTTCAATTACCCTACCGTTAACTGGGAAAACTACTCAAGTACAAACTCCCAAGTCCAGCGCTTCCTGGAATTTATCAACTCAAATGCCCTGGATTATCTGGTAGACTTCCCTACCAGAGGTGAAAACATATTGGACCTGGTCATCACCAACATGGGCGACAGGTGTTCCACACCGGAGGTCAACCCATCACTGGTTAGATCAGACCATAAACGATTCAAAGATGGCCGCCATTCTATAAGTACTACAGTACTTCAGCTCTCCAAATACCAGAGAAAAAAATCAACCCTGTGGATGTACACTTGGAGTTAATCGACTAATTGGCAGCAATTATTAAACTACTAGAAGTCAGTTGTCTGAGGAAGAAAATTGAAAGAAAATACTTGGTGACAACAGGATTGGAACTGATTGTTAGGTTGACTCTGAACAGAGCACCAAACAAAGGACTGAACTACCTCACTTCTGAAACTTTTCCTTGGGAAATAACTTGATCTGCAGCATTGCAAAATGTCAAAAGAAGATAAAAATATGGATACTACAACTACCAAAACTAAGCTGTCAGCATTACAGTCTCCGGAGAAGGAATCTATAATTAAGGGACAGAAAACAATCAAACAGCAAGAGACTGCAAAACCTGATCAACAGGTCACAATGGAAGAAATTAAAACTGCATTACTACCTATACAGGAAGCCTTAAAAGATCTAACATCCCAAACACAAACATTTAGTGACACATGCATTCTTGCAAGAATGAAGAAAGCGGAAACCAGAATAGCAGCAAATGAAGACAACATAATAATGCTCACTAAAAGAACTGAGTCCCATGAGGCTGACATTCAAATGATGCAAAACAAAATTCTGGACTTGGAAGCAAGATCGAGACAACATAATTATCAGAGGGATCCCAGAATCAATCCAATATAATGATCTGACCACTTCCATTATACAAATATTTGAAATACTGCTTAAGGACTCCGTGGCTGTTAAGCAAATTGTCATAGAAACAGTGCATAGAGCATACAGGGACTCTCAAGCTTCAAATACACCCAGACCGGTGTATGTCAAAATATTAAACTACCAAGATGTGAGCAAAATACTTCTAACCATTAAAAAATCTGGTGGATCTATAACATGGCAAAACTATAAAGTTTCCATAGCACAGGATTTACCAACACAAATAAGGCAGTCAAGACAAATGCTGGCTCCATACTGTAAGTTTCTGATTGATAAAAATATTAGATTCCAAATAAAATATCCCAATAATTTAATTTTTACTGTTGATGGCATTAAATACTCTGTAAATACGAGAAAAGAAGCAAGACCCACCTTTTTGAAGTTGTTTAAGGCTCTACCATCATCAGAAATGTGAACTGTTCATCGAGGATTCCTGCAACACCAGCATGAATGGGTTTCTTTATTTACGATGATCCGAGGCTTTAAAATCCTTTGTCTGTTCTGGTTTTTGCAGCAGGCCTGGAAAATCTCCTTTTTATCTCTTCATCTCGTTTTCCCAGCTGAAACACGAAGATTCTACGAAGTTTTATGACTGTAGCGAGCGCTTCTATCCCTCGAGGCATCAGGAAGTCTGCTAGAGGAAGTAGGGGTCTGATTTCAGCGTGGTACAGACAGGAGGTCCGTTCGCGAATTAGGTCCCCCGTCGCGAGCGCGAAGTAAAGAAGTAGGACTGTTCTATCTGATTTAATTGCTGGGAAGTAAGAAGAGCTGCTGGAGAAACAAAACAAAGTTGTTTCTGGACTTAATTAAATGTAAAAAGACTGCAGGATGTTCAATGAAGCTAGAGTGGGTAAGGTAAAGCTGACTCAGTGTTTTGATGTTTAAACAGGAGATTGTAAGTATAGTGGCAGGTTAAGGTACTGTAGTCTTTTTTCTGTTTCTTTTTCTTTCTTTCTTTCTTTCTTTCTTTCTCTTCATTCTGGTCTTTTTTCTTTCTATTGAATTCTTTATCCCTTATATTCCTTCCTTTTAGAGAGAGTTTAGAATCTGTAATTAGATATTGATGCAAGCATGCTTAGACTAATAGGGGTAAAAAGTGTGATGACAATAATAAAGAACACAAAATAATATGTTTTTAGATGTGTAAATTACTGCATTTTTCTGATTTTTTAAACTCTTTATTTTTCTCTTTGTTACTGATTGTTATAGTAAGTGAATGTACAACTATGGTTTTATTTTAACTGCATTGATTTTTAAATGTTAGCATATAACTGTGTAAGATTGCTCTGGAGGAATATAGCATATAATAATCAGATCAGTTAAACAAAATGTATAACAACTGTGTGCTTATTATGTTAACTAATAATTTAAATGGTATAGAACAAGGAAGTATAATGCTAGTATACTAGTGTTGAACATAAAGGCTGAAAGAAGTGAAATATTTGGAATTTAAAACACAATTAGTTTTTATGTATACTGGGGAAAATATGTACAGAGCTGTAGTTTCTTGTAAGCAGTGTTTAGTAGGGAATGTCTGGGTTAGGCTTTGTAGAAGTAGTTGGTGTAGGTTTTTTGCATGACATAGTATTGTTAATTAGTAGATTTGATAGTTTAGTTACTCGGAGGCTTTCAAATAATGTGAAAAGCCTATGTTCATCCTGGTCCGGAGGAAGAGTGGATAGGCACTGGGTAGGGATGGGATGGCAGTTTTGCTTCCAAATAATTTACGATATGCCAACACTTGTTCATCTAAGATGGTCAAAAAAAAAAACTAGATATCGATGTACATGTTTAAGTAGCTTTGAATGTGGATAATAGAATCTTGGAATGTTAAAGGACTCCAGAACATGAAAAAAAGGAAGCTGTTTTTGGATCTATTTTTTAAATCAACAACAGGATTTATCTTATTACAAGAAAAGCATTTGACTAATGACCAGTAGGAGACAATGAAGGATAAGAAATGGATTAGGACGATTGTAGTGGCGGAAGGGACGTCGATCAGTGCAGGGGTAGCAATCATAATTAAGAATCACTTTCAAGGAGAAATTCTGGATATTAAAACAGATCAAGAAGGTAGATGGTGTTTGGTGGTTCTTAAATCCAACTGTTATGATAAACCTATAGTGATAATGTATGTATATGCCCCTAATGTGAACCAACATCATTTTGTGACTTCAATCCCATTTTACAGTCATATAATAATTGCTATATAGTGATGGGGGGTGACTGGAACTCATACCAAGATCCTAAATTTGATAAGTTAGGGGCTTCTACAGGTTTTAATAAACAGGCAATGGTAGCGTTTAAAGAACTGAAAACCGATTTCAAACTGTATGACCCTTTTAAACACACACACAAACAAGCAAAGGCAGAGAACTTTACTTTCTATTCTAGCTGCCATAAATGAGAATTGACTTTTTAATTTCAGAAGTATTGATTTAGGGTTTCTAATCAGGCAAGGCAACTCTCAGACCATTCTAAGATAACTTTAACTCTCAATACCAATAATATGAATACTAAAAGACAGCATGGCTATAATTGGACCTTAAACCCATACTTATTGACCAAAGAGAATATATTAAAAGAAGTTAAGGAGACACTTAAACAGTTATTATACAACATTCCCCGAAATAGTCACCCAATAGATATAGAATGGGCTACAACTAAACGCTGGTAAGAGGATTATTTATTCAAAAGCTACATATTATAAAAAATTACAAAATAAGGAACAACTGGATCTGGAAACCAAAATACAACTATTGGACCAAGAGTTGATGAAGAACTATAATAAACAAACAGAAACTGAGCTATTAAGATGTCAGAAAGAGCTGTTTCTACTACATAATAGGAAATTGACACTGTATGAACAAAGAAGTTTAGTAAAATATGCAAATCATATTCAAACTCCCTCGAAAGCTTTAGCCCGCATTATTAATCAGACAAAATCAGCACGATTAATTACTGAAATAAACCATAACAATACTATATATACTGATAAGGCAGATATCATGAAGACTTTTGAGCTAATCTTTAATCAGATTTATGGGGGGCAACAAACACATTTACAAGATAAAGAGAGAAAAGATTTCCTTCAGAAAATCATTTTCCCTAGTATTGACAAGGACTATCATAGAGGGTTAACTAAACCGATTACGGTTGAGGAGGTTTTAGAGTCAATTAAGAAGCTGAAGCCCCATAAAGCCGGACCTGATGGTCTGACTGAATTTTACAAACCTTCAGTGAGATTCTGAGTAGTGTACTGTCACAGACCTTTAATTATATTATTCTGAATGGGAGTAAGGATCCTCATTTTAATGCCTCAAGGACAATCTTGATATTAAAGGAGAATAGTGATTCCAAAAATCCAGATAACTACAGGCCTATATCACTTCTGAATATTGACATGAAAATCATGACATCCATTCTGGCTAGTAGACTGAAAAAAGTAGTAAACTTAATAATATCAGAGGAACAGGCGGGGTTTATAGATGGGAGACAGACCACGGACAATACATTAACACTTCATACACTAATTTCTTATGCAAAATATAAAAATATGAACATATATGCCCTAATAGTCGATGCTCAGAAAGCATTCGATAGAGTAAATCTGGTTTATCTATTTGATATATTACCATATTTTAATATACCTCAGGAGTTTATTTCAACGTTAAGGAAATTATACAATAACGCATATACAAATTTATCCATAAATCACCAAAAGGATACAAATTACAAATGGTACGATGCCCATTATCTCCCATTTTATTTAATCTGTATCTGGAGCCTTTATTTTTACACATTAAACAAAATGTCTTTATAACCCTCCAGTACTTTTGGGACAAAGATTAGGATGCAGATGATTTAAATATATACTGTACTACACGGTCTCTGATACTGAAAAATACTAACAGCAATACAAAACTTTGAGAGAATTTCTAATTATAAGCTAAATTTAAAAAAACAAAATATTCCTCTGAAGACACCCACACCCTTTTCAATGCTACCATTGATAGGACAAGTAATGACGGAAGAAAGATAAAATATCTGGGGTTACATTCTCAACGGAAAACAGAGATTTCTTTATGAATAATATTAAAGCAACTGGAGATCAAATAACATTGGATCTAAAAGATGGAGCAAATTGAAGTTACCAATGATGGCAAGAGCAGCGATTATAAAATGAATGTTCTTCCTAGAATGCTATATATTTTAGAGCTACACAACTCAATATCACGAAAACATTTTTAAACAGTTCCAGATAGGATTAGGAGATTTCTTTGGGAACCCAGAAAGACGAGAATATCATATGAGAAATTGATGGCTCCAAAAATAGGGGGTTGGATCTTCCGATTTTGAAATGTACTATTTAGTGATTCAGGCTAATAGGATTTTGGCTTACTTGGACAGTAATATTAGAAAATGGATACCCAAATGGGTGCTTCTAACTTCTAAACACATAAGTGGGAATTAACGTTAAAGCGGTACCATTTTTAAATAATCGAACACTGACCAAATATGATCTAATGGAGCACATTAAGAAGTATGTGGCAACTCAAACTATGTTTGCCTCTCTAAACTTACTAGGCTATATGATGGCTTTTCAACCGCTTCATGGGAATCCAAATATGACTATTGGTACTCAGCTGATAGACTTAAAGAAATTCCCCCTTATTAAAGATTTAACTGTGCTTGATTTATACCCCTTCCTAGGAGTAGCAGTACATGATATCTTAAAAGAGATGAATCTTCCCATTTCTTATTTAATTATAATGAGGCAGCTAAAAGATCTGGCTATTAATTATTTTAGTAACTCTGAATTTAAAGAAGAGGACCTAGTTATTTCTCGTAATCTGTGGGAAGCCCTGTTACAAGATAGAAAATACATAACCTCAGCTTATAAAGTGATAAAAGAGAGGAAATACAATAATTTTATTCTTTTATCGAAATATTGGAAAGAGAAATTGCTATCGATAGATGACAGTAAGATATTGAGGCGTTAACATTGAAGTCAGTATCCCTTCAAAACTGGTCTTTACTCAACTGATGATATTCAATAACGCTTATTATACTGCTCACTCTTCATAAATTTGATTCGAAGAACTCACCCAAATGTCCACAGTGTTTAGATCAGACAGCGGATCTGCTACACATGTTCTGGAGTTGCAAGTGCATCTATAAATTGTGGAACTAAAATTGCAATTACAAAAAAAACTCAACACTCTCCTGGAAATTTATGATTCTCCACATTCCCCCGGAGAATTTAGAGAAATCAAGGAGGATCGTAATTATGAATATCTGTTTACTAATGAAATTATACATAGCCACAAATTGGTTGAACCCAGCCCAGACATTGTGAGATAATTTCAGATTGGTAACGATAAGGCATATTTTAGCGCATAAGTTATTAATTAGTAACAACAAGAAAAGCATAAACAGTATAAAAATACAACATTGTGTTGGCCTAGAGGTTCCTATCCACTTTCTCTCAGGATTTATAATAGGAGAACAAAATCAATCTTAGATTAGATAGAGGACATAGAAACATTACAGATTGTTGGCTTTGGTCTGTTACTTAATTTTCTCTGATTAGTGCTAGATCTATTGTTAAGACATGATGTTGATACATGGTGTGAAGTTAACCATTGGAAGCAATATTGTATATAATGTAAATAGTGTGTGGTTTGTATTATGATTTTGAAAAACAATAAAAATGATTATCGAAAAAAAAAAAAAAGATCAGACCATAAACTAATCACTCTGGATGTCCACACCATACCACCACCTCCAACCAAGGAAACCACAATGAAAATCTTTTCTATAGCAAACTTCACCTTACTTTAGCCAGAGGTGGTAAGTTTCACAGCTCCCACACTAAAGGATAACAGTGTCCAAGATGCAGGAACCTTTACAAATGCACTCTATGAACACCTACAAGGATGCATGGATCATGCCATCCCTAGCAAAACCAAGAATCACTCCCCTAAGAGAATGAAACCAGTCTGGTGGAGCCCTGCCATAAACAGGCTATACAATAGAAGGAGGAAACTAGTTCAGAAAAAAAGCAATGCCAAGAAGGAAAGACATCCTGATCAGTATCAGTAAGAAACTAAGGTCCCTCATAAAATGCTCCAAGGCTAACTTTGAAAGATAAATAGCCAAGAATTCTAAAGATAACCACAAAGCTTTCTTTAGCTATGTCAAGAATCTAAGTGGCAACTCGCAGATATGCTCTGAGCTAGTGCAAAATAGCACAAAATATACTGAACCCACTGATATTGCCAACATCCTGGCAGATAGATTCAGTGCAAACTTCACCCCCCTGTCACCCCCAAAAGGGCCCACAACAATACCGGAAAAGTGTAGTGTCCCGGAAATCACAGATGCACAGGTGAAACAGCCCTTTCAAAAGTGAAAAGCACAGCGTCAATGAGACCAGATGGTGTCCAAGGCTGCTTCTTGCACAAACTACAGAAAGAACTAACCCCCCCACCTAAACACACACTACGTACCCATAGAATGGTGCACAGCAATGGTTATTCTGCTCCACAAAGGAGGGGCCACAATTGACCCTGGTAACTATCGCCCCATAAGCCTGACTAGCCTGGTTCGCAAGGCTATGGAGCGCATCATCATGGAACTCATTAACAAAGACATTGGGAGCCTCCAAACACTTGACCCGATCCAGTTCCACTTTGTTAAGGGCAGATCATGCCTACTAAACATGGTTGACTTCTTCGAGACAGTCACCAAGGCCATAGATGAGGGGAAAGTAGTTCACACAGCCTACCTTGACCTCGCCAAGGCTTTTGACACCATTCCCCACTTGGGAATTATAGAAAAACTCACCAGCCTGAACATAAACCCCTACATCATGAGATGGGTTGCCAACTGGCTTACAGACAGAACTCACACAGTAAGAATAGCAGGCTCCAGGTCTGACTCTAAACCAGTCACAAGTGGTGTCTCACAAGGCTCGGTCCTGGGACCCCTACTGTTCGGCATATACCTCTCAGAAGTACAGGCAAACACAGGAGGACTATGGCTAACCAAGTTCGCCAATGACTGCAAACTGGGAGCCATAACAGACTCTCCAGCTGACACGGACATTCTCCAAAAGGGCCTTACTGAGATGGACACCTGGTGTCAAAGTCATGGTCTCAAGCTAAATGCCAAAAAATGCATAGTCATCCCATTTGGGAAAAACAAAACACCCATGAATTACCACATAGGTGGCAGTCCCTTTAATGCAGAAGAGGTAATAAGAGATCTGGGGACCCAGGTAGACAGTAATCTCTCCTTTGACAGTCATATGGCCAAAGTAGTTAGGAAATCCTTCTGTGTAGCCCATCTAATTACTAAAGGGTTCACATCTAGAAATAAAGAGGTTATAGTGCCCCTCTACTTGTCACTCATCAGACCCATCATAGAGTACAATGCCCCATTTGGGATGTGCCTCACAAGACACTTCAAACAGCTGGAAAGACCACAAAAGTACCTCACCAAGAGGATTGCTGGCCTCAAACATATGTCCTATGCAGCCCAACTGGAAAAACACCAGCTGTACTCAGTTGCATATTGCTTACTCACAGGTGATCTCTGCCTGACTTACAAAACCATGTCCAACTCAGAATTGATGGACATGCTCCACCTAAAGAAATCCAAGTCACTGCGAGCCACTCACTAAACCTCACCACAACAATAAATAGAACATGCTGGAGGGATAGATTCCTGTCACAGAGACTCCTCATGCTTTGGAAAAAAATTCCTAACTACATTAAGCAGAGCCCATCACTAACACTCTTCAAGAGAAACCTTGACGAGTAACAGAAAATACACCCCTGGGATCACTTCATTGGCTCTTCTTGACAGAGGCTCAGTTAATTAATCAATGGGGGGCGAAAGCTGACACACTCTGGCTAGGCTTAAAAATGCCCTTGGGCAGATAGCCTAGTACCTACCTATGAACCTATGTTAAGTGCTTTCATCACAATAAAAGGACTTCATCAGAACAACTGACCAAGAATATGCTCCACATTTAAATACTCCCCCACCAATAACTGCAAACCAATCAATTAACTAATTAGTCAGCCTTTAAACATTTAAAGTGCCAAGTGCAACAAATATTGATTCTAAACATATATATATATATATATATATATATATATATATATATATATATATATATATATATATACACAATGTATATGTAAGTAAAATTCTTATAGATTTTTAAAAAAATATTTATATATTATATGTATATTAATGTAATTCATAATTTTATCAATCTAATAAGAAGTTTTGTCTATATAAAATAATACATTGTTATAAAAATATATTAAATTCAAGAACAGTTGATATGCCAGAGTTGATAAACTAAGACATGCCTTAAAGTTGGGCAATATTCATTATCTAATTTGATTGGCCCTTTCCTTTAAAACTGGAAATATGGATATATGATCATTTAAACCAGGGTAAAAATTTGCAGCCAACCTGAGCTACCACATTAATCCCCTTTTACATAAATGATTTTTCCAACCCCCCCCCCCCCCACATCCAAACTCACTGAATCAACAATGGCAAACTTAAAACAAGTATGTCCACTGCAATCTTGACTATGTCTATAGATGGCATTTGTTTCCTTTTGATGTTTGATTTCATACAAATGCTCATATATCCTGCATTTCAGGGCTCTCTCAGTTTTCTCGATGTAGAATCAACCACGTGTTACACAATGCATTATAAACTATCTTGTTAGTGTGGCAATTCCCTTTCCTCAAATGTATAACACTTCCAATTCTATTATTTAAGGTTACCGAAGGTACCTGGAGGATACATCCACATTGTGAACAACGTCCACAAGGTTTAGTATTTCCTCCATCATGGGTCCCATTCATCCTAGTTTTCTCCAAGTTTAACTTGATGTTATTACCAGCCTTCATAGAAAAAATAGGTTTCTCCCCAACTTTCTTGTAAACCTCATTATTCACCTTGAATATACCCCAGTTTTTGTATGAAATCTGTTTAATCTGATTAGACATGGGACTATGTTGGATAACACATGCTCGGTTATAATTTCTGATGTTAAAATTCAAAAGGGTCTCCTGTTCTAGTACATCCCCAGATTTATCAATTCCATTCCCAACTTCATCCATCTTAGGTCCGATCCCAGCACTTGCACTACCCAATAGGGGCTTATATGTCTTCCCCCATTCACCAAGAACCTCCTCAATAATGGGTTCCATTATGTGGGGGGGGGGATCCCCTCTCAAAAAACATGTTCTTCAAAAATTCAAGCCCATTTATTACGTCTTCTCTATCTGAGGTCATTCTAGCCACCCTAACTGCTTGGCCCTTAACTATGCTTTTTTTCTGATTTCAAGGGTGGTGACTCAAATTGTGTAGGCAAGCATTACAGAAGGTCGGTTTGCGATATACATTGGATTTAAAACCCAGGTTGGTCTTAGAAATCCTCACGTCCAAGAAGCTAATTTCTGATCTATTCACCTCATAGGTAAACTTCAAAAATGATGTTTGATTCAAATATTCCATAAAAAGGGTAATATCTTCTTCCTTCCCCTTCCATAGAATAAAAATATCATCCAAAAATCTTTGATACATGAGTATGTCAGCCTGGAATTTACTATTAAATACCCATTGTAATTCCCAGCTTAACAGGACCAAGTTGGCATACAAAGGGGCACAGGCAGCTCCCATGGCAATGCCCCTGATTTGTTGATAATACTAGCCCTCAGAATATATAAAGTTGTTGTCTAGAGCATGGGCCATAATTTCACAAACTAGTTGGAGTTGCCCACTGTCTAAACTGGAACATGTCTGTAAAATATATTTAAAGAGTTCCATCCCTTCAGTCCTAGGTATACATGTAAATAAATCCTGAATATCTATAGTTAAAAAATAAAATAATCGGACCAAAACTCTGATTTTAACTGTCCCAAAAAGTCCCATGAATCCTTAAGAATATGTGGTATCCCCTCTAAAGTGTGTCTACAAATTTTATCCACAAAGACAGCCAAATTGTATGTTTTAGACCCACTGGCCACCACAATAGGTCTAAATGGTGGGGAAAAAATACTTTTATGGATTTTAGGTATACCAAAAAAAGCAGGCACCTTAGGATATGCATTAACAAGAAAATTATGGGTTTCAGACGAAATTCTTTGTTCTTATAAATATTCCTCCTGGTAACCATCTATGTGTTAAGCTATATTAATTTGTTTTTTTGAAACCTGGAGGTAATTGTTTTCATCGAATAACATCCCCTGCATGATGTTGATGTAATCATTGGTATTGAAAAGGACAATACCACCCCCTTTGTCTGGAGCCATAATCCTAAGAGTTCTATCAGCCTTCAATTCATTCAATAAAGTCCTTTCCTGTAAATTCAAGTTGGAATAAAGCCTCTTTTCTTCTGCCCATAAACCATATATTTCCTCCTTGGCAACCTTTTCATAGGTACTTACCAGAGGGTGTAAAGGAAGGTTATATGTAACATTTTTCTTGACTCCACTCTTTGATAGAAATCAGTAGAATCAGGGCTGGCCCCAGGGAACATAACCTGAAAATTTAACTTTCTAGTGTAAAGATGTACATTCACCATGACATCAGCTAAGTCTGGAACTTGTGTGGGGACAAATTTAAACCCTTTGGAAAATAAGGTGAAAAATTCCTTTTTAATTTCCTTGGAGGTATAATTGTAAATTTTGAACCCACAATAAAAATTAATAATATTATTACTAGTTGTTCCATCTCTATTCAATAAAAGTTCCTGCCTCTCCCCCGGTTGCCAAATCCTTTCCATGAATTCCCCTGATAATGTGTGTTTTTCCTTTCCATTTGTATGCAAAATATAATGGCTAAAAACTACCATGGGAGTGTAAGGCTAGGCCTCGTAAGATCCTTACAGATCAATAGCCTTGTAAAACAATTTACTCCATCAAACTCACAAGAACCAAATAAAAAAAAATTGAGTGTTTTTGTCTTCAATGCAGAAAGACTTCAGAATGGAATAGATAGACTACAATGTACTCACAAGACCCAAATTTAATAAACATTGAGGGTTGGCATAGGGTTGGCATAATGGTTAAGGTGCTTACCTCACAGACAAAAAATACAAGGTTAGATTCTAAACAACTGAGTGGTTTCATGCTCAATACAGAAAAACTCCTTCAGAATGAGATCAGTAGTCTATTAAGTATCTCTGAACCTATGAAGAAGAGAAGACAGTTACCAACAAGGAAGACAGTCTTTTAAAGAGATTCCAAATGCTGAAGAAAGGGAGCAGAATTCAGCTAAACTAGTCAAATATCAGCAGTAATTAGATAAACTGACACATAAGAGTCCTGAGTATCTAGTCCAACAAAGTTCACGGCAAATAGAAAGGAACAAGCAAGAAGATGTATGTATCTATAAACATTAATAGAAATATATATATATATATATATATATATATATATATATATATATATATATATATATATATATAAATCATAGATCTCTGCAGAGCATACAGCATAGTTTAGTTTTGCTGTATTTAATTATATAGACTTTCTTGTCTTGGTGCATGTATAGAATCGTTATGAAACCAGATGTCTGCTTCCTATACTCCTAGTACACTTTAGATAGAAGAGTGGCCTATTTGTTAGCCTTTGCTATTTCTCATGCCCTTTTCAACTCTTGGGAGATGGATATAGATTTGGCCAGATAAATATGTTATTGTTTCATGATACAAGATGTGTCTAGGTGGCTTTTTCATAGTGGCAATATGGGGGCATTTGTTTACACCTGCACATTTATTTATTTATTTATTTATTTATTGACATTTGTTAACCGGGTTAGTCCAGCTGGGTTAGAAACCCATTTTTAGTGGAGACCCGAGGAGTAAAGCTCCAGTTAGAGAATACAACATACATTTAGTTACATTCAGTGTACGTTTTACAGAGAAAAACAATTTACAGTTGGTTACAATTCATTTAACATTTTGCAGAAAAAAAGATTCCCATTTAGTCTAATATTCCCATTTAGTCTACAGTATGAGAAAGTTGTGTAGTAATGGTTAAACAAGGTCCAGCTACATCTAGAAATCTGCTAGCTTATGTAAAGATAAAGCCAATATAGAAATCTGCTAGCCATATCTAAAGATAAAGCCAAAAGAGGGTTAAGATATATACATAATAGGAAGAGTAGAGAAGGGATTAAGAGTAGGATAGTATACCAGCATGAGGCCTTGTATATGTACAAATATTTAGAGATGAATAATACCACGTGATTAGAAAGTGTATTTGCTTTATACTTGAGAGATTTCGTAGGCTGTTTTTAGCAGTCTAGGTAGAATGGGTGGGAGTTAAGAACTTTAAAAGTGGGGGTTAGGAGAGGTTATGGCAAGGACAAGTTTTGGAGTTGAGCAGTTGCTGTTCAAGTTCCTTTTTAAAGTGAGATTGGTGTATAATGGCACGTAGGTCAAATGGTATTTTGTTCCAGGACTGGGCAACTAAGCATTTGTATAGTAATTTGCCCACATTTTTCTTTGGTAAATAGACTGCTAGTAGTTGCTGGCTTGAGGAGTGCAGGGAACAAGATGGGGAGTAGGTGGATACAAGGTTAGACAGAGCTGGACAGGAAGATGGTTTATAGAGAATAGAGTGTACAATTTGGAAGTGTGATGTTAACAGTAGCTGTGGGAATTCAAGCCATTTTTAGGGCAAGGCAGTGATCGGAGGTGTAGTGAGAGTTGGTAATGAATCTAGCAATTTTATGATATGTTTGTTGGAGTTTAGTCAAGGTAGTGTGCTGGATAAAGGTTAGTACTGGAGCAACATAGAGAAGTGAGGGTAGGAGGAATGCCTGAGATAGGATGAGTCTAGATTTTGGAGTTAGAAATGTTTTATTATGATACAGCAATCCTAGATTCTGTTTTTTTTTTTTTTTTATATATACATTGGAGTAGGAGTAGGTTAAATTTGAGATCATCATCTATAAGAGTTTGGTTTGAGATTCAGGCTGAATGATTGTGTTGTTGGAAGAAGTGATAGTAAAACTGGATTTATGGTGGGAAAGACAGCAGGGGAGAAAAAGCAAGAGCTTAGTCTTTTTGGGGTTGAGGATGAGTTGATTATCTGACCACCATTTTTCAGTGATAAGAAAGGTGTGCTGAGTGAGGCAAAGTAGTTCTGAGATGTTGTTAGAGATGGAGATGAGTGTTGAGTCATCTGCATATTGGATGAGGGAAGAGTTTGTGCAAGATGTGTAGAACTCATTTGTGAAAACATTAAATAGTACACATACACAAACGTACACACACAAACACACACACACACACACACACGCACACTTGTGCACCTGCAAACATAGTTAAACATGAATATCTGCATATATATCTAATTTCTCTAGATGAAAGAGGAAATTAGATTGGTAAGTACCATTATAATTATGAGAAAGTTATGGAAAGTATACCTGCAAAGAAGCAGGTAATATTGACAGCTGGAAAATGGCTAGATACAATGATGTTCCAAATGGTATGCAAGCCATGCAGTGTAAACAAGTACTTATTGTCCTGTGGTGTCTATTTATAGGTTCATAGGTATTTACTAGGCTAACAACCATAAAGGCCTTTTTAAGCCTAACCGTTCATCCCAAATCTCTGACAAGTTCTGATACACTTGATAAGTGTAAGCATTGGCCTGGGAGTTGAATGATTTACAAATTACCTGTGTCCGTTAGAGACATAGGTGCCAAATCAGAGATGAATTTCCTGTTTCCCATCCAATTGTCCAAGATGTACTTGAATTGAGTTTGGGAAGAACTCTGCTTCACATGGATGGAGAGCCTGTTCCATAGATGATGTAGTCTCTGGGATACATACCTATCTCTCTGGCAGGTCCTATTTATATCACAAGCAAGGTTTAAGTCTTTAGAATGTATAATTCTGGTGCTGTTCATTTTGTGGATATTCAGGAGGTCCATCAGAGTGGAGTCTGACAATGCCCTGTATATCAGGCATAGACTCCCTTCAAAAGCCTGTAGGAGACAGAATACAGGGGTAGGGCCTTGAGGTAGTCTGCATAGGGCATTTTACTTATGCCCTGCATTCTTTTAGTTTGGAACCTCTGTGGATGTTCCAAATGTTGGATATGCCTGGTTAGGTACATACCAAAGCGGGCATTGTATTTAAAGTTAGGTCTGATGAATGCCGAATATAGTGGAACAACTTCCTTGGACTTAGATGCCATACCTTTGTTTATAAGTTGCACAACACAGAATGATTTCCTCACCACTGAAGACACATAATGATCAAAGGCTAGATTAGTATCTATGTGTGTCCGCTACGTCCCTGACTACTGGGTTGACTCTAAGGGGAGTGTTGTCAATATGATAGTTACCAGGGATGGATGACTTCCCAAAGGATACTATTATGCATTATTGGCATTTAGTTTTAGTCCATGGCTCTGATGCCAGTTGTTTCTGCGTCAACCCCTCCTGAAGAACATTTGCGTCAGTGTGAAATTCAATGACAATCATCTGCAATTTTAGTCAGCCAGAGACCACTGACATTGGCCTTGACTTCTGAGAAGAAAATGCCAAAAAGGAGCAATCCAAGGACTGATCCCTGAGGGACTCCACTTGTGACTGGCCTCTTTGTGGAGGTGGACTTCCCAATTCTAACTTCCTGGGTCCTGTCTGTGAGCCAGTTCGCTATCCACCGGTTGACATATGGGTTTGTACCTAACCTCTTGAGTTTGTCAACAATGCCCGAGTGGGGTATTGTGTCAAATGCCTTAGCAGGGTCAAGGTAGGCAGTGTGAATGATTTTACCCTCATCCATTGCTTTAGTGACCTTCTCAAAAAAATCCACCAGGTTGAGTACGCATGATCTGCCCTTGACAAAACCAAACTGGGATGAGTCCAGTGTCTATAGGTTTACTATATCTCTGTTGATCATCTCCAGGATACAAGACTAGTGAGACTTATGGGTCTGTAGTTTCCAGGGTCTTCCTGATGGCCCACCTCTGTGCAGAGGGATGACTGTTGCCTTGTTCCATTCATGAGGCATGAAACCTGTTTGGAAGCTACAGTTAAATAGTAATTCCAGAGGCCCTGTCATGTTTCATGCTATTTAGAAGGCATCGTGGGATATTATCTGGGCCTGTTGATGCAGTGTTCTTGGTCTTAGAGAGAGCATTAAGAACCTGCTCCCTACTGATAGTAGGGGGGAGGTTACATTTGATGATATTTCCTGAGGGAAGGTTGAAGGGGAGAGAGGAGTAAATTTGGAGCTGAATTTATCAGCCTGGAGGTTTTCTATATCTTTTGGCTCAGTATAGATGGCTCCATTTACAATGAGCTCTGCACACAATTGTGTATTGCCTTTGAGGATGCTGACATAGCTAAAGAATGCTTTGCGGTTGCCCTTGGCCTGGGAGACCAAACATATCTCAAATTTGGCTTTGGTAGACTTTATTTGTCCTCTGAGTTGTTTGTTTAGTTTGATGAGAGTGCTTTTATCCTGTTGGGTGCTCACCTCCTTATTTGTGCTATGATTTTTTTTCCTCCTGTTATACGGCCGATTGATTTTGTGAGTCAACCAGGGTGACTTGTATTTTGAGTTAGTTTTGTACCTCTTCCTTGTGCGTACAGCTACCTCTATACAGCTATTAACATGCTTGTACAGGGTTTCTGTGAACAGTTCTGTATAAGCAGAGGTGTTCTCGTGGTTTATGAGGGCTTGGAATTTTGTCTGGTTCTCACTTAATAGTGGGAGGTTAACCTTAGAATAGTTCCTGATGTTACAGGTTTAGCAGGGGTTCAGGTTTTAGTTTTACTTCAAAGGATACCATTTCATGGTCTGACCTTACCAGGGAAGGCATTGCAGTAGGGGGTGTGCAGCAGTCTCCCATATTAGTGAGGACCAGATCCAGCATGGCTGCACCCCTGGTTGATATATTGACTATCTGGTCCAGGGAGTTTGTGTTTACAAAATCCAGGAATCTCTGTGCATGTACGTTTGGTGTCATATAGGATTCCCAGCTAATAGTGTGGTAATTAAAGTCACACATGAATATGGTATTGGGTTGGATGGTTCGTGTTTCTAATAAGTTTAAATATATGGTATGGGTTTCATGGGTCATAGAGGGGACCTATAGTTTGCAAGGAAGTGGTACTGAATTTTGCCTATGGTGATTTGAACATGGAGGAACTCAAGTGCATTGTCCTGTTTGACCAGCCTTGAATTATATTTATTTTTGATGTAAATAGAGACACCTCCACCTTTAGTTCCTGCCTGTGAAGTAGCTGGCTTAAATGTGTGGAAGGCATTATAACATTGCATTATTGGTGTCCTCTCTGCGGCTTTAAACAATGTCTCAGTGACCGCACAGACATCACCATTCTCTAGGGTAAAGGTAGCTTCTAGGGAGTTGAGTTTTTTGGTTAGATTCCTAGCATTGAGCAGTAATACCTTTAGATTTTCTTGGTTTTGATTTTCTATGTCAGAAGTACTTTCAGTTTGGCATTGCCTAAAAAAAGCACTATGGGGGAAGACAATGTTTTAGTTAATACTCAAACACCTAGAGGGGAGAGGTGCAGACCATCCATAACAAAGCAGTGTGGTCTACTGACCATCTCCTTCCATGCTGTCAAGTATTGCACCCCTTAGAATGACATCAGAAACTAAGCCAATTATTAAAGTCAATCATCTTTTGTTCACATTGTGGCATCATCTTTGGAGAAGGTAAAATGCTGCTCAATGCTAGGCTCATACCAGCCTGAGACACATAACATTCTATAATTTTTCTCTTCATATAGTCTAGGGAGGTATATCTCATATCATTCACTCCCACATGGGCTATGATTGAGTCATATAGGTTCATAAGTTCATAGGTAGGTACTAGGCTATCGGCCCTGGGGCCTATACAAGCCCAGCCAAAAAGGTACCTTGGCTTTTGCCACCAAAGAAAATTATTTTCCTGTGCCACTGTCGAGCAGAGCCACAGAGGTGATCCCCGGGGTGAATTTCCTATTTCCCATCCACTCATCAAGATTTTTCTTGAAGAGTGCTAATGAGGAGCTTTGTTTGATATAGATAGGTAGTTTATTCCAGAGTATGGGAAGTCTCTGGAACAGGAATCTATCCCTCCGGCATGTTCTGTTTATTGTGGTGACAAGGTTTAGGTCCCGGAGGGATTGGGATTTCTTTAAGTGGAGCATGTCCAACAGCTCTGGGTTTGACATAGCTTTGTATGTTAGGCAGAGATCACCTCTGAGTAGGCGATATGCAACAAAGTAAAGCTGGAGTTTTTTGAGACGGTCTGCATAGGGCATCTGTTTGAGGCCAGTAATCCTCTTTGTGAGGTATTTCTGCGGCCTGTCCAGTTGTTGTAGATGTCTTGTGAAGTACATACCAAAAGGGGCATTGTACTCTATAATGGGTCTAATGAGTGATGAGTAGAGGGGAACAATGACCTCTTTTTTTCTAGATGAGAAACCTTTTGTGATGAGGTGTGCCACATAGAAGGATTTCCTGACTACTGTGGTGATGCAATTATCAAAGTCCCAAGGTCTCTTATCACACTTTCAATGTTAAGTATACTACCGCCTATGTTGTAGTTCATTTGTACAGAGTTTTTTCAAAGGGGGATGACAATGTACTTTTTGGCATTGAGCTTGAGGCCATGGCTTTGACACCAGGCATCTGTCTCAGTGAGGCCCTTTTGTAGGATGTCCACATCGTTAGGAGTTTCGATTATGGCTCCTAGTTTGCAGTCATCTGCAAACCAAAGACCTTCTGTGTTAGCCTGTACTTCACAGAAGTAGATACCAAACAGGAGAGGACCCAGGACTGAACCCTGTGGTACTCCACTTGTCACTGGTCTGAAGTCGGATTTGGAGTCTGCTACTTTCACAGTGTGGGTTCTGTCAGTGAGCCAGTTGGCAAACCATCTTGTGACATAGGGATTTATACCTAGTTTAGTGAGTTTATCTATAATTCCAGAGTGGGGGATGATGTCAAAAGCCTTGGCAAGATCTAGATAGGCTGTGAGAACCACCTTACCCTTGTCTACGTTTTTGGTGACTGCTTCAAAGAAGTCTATCAGATTTAGGAGACATGATCTGCCTTTTACAAACCCGAACTGGGTGGGGTCCAGAGTTTGGAGATTACCAATGTCTTTGTTTATAAGTTCCATGATGATACGTTCCATAGCCTTGCAGATCAGGCTCATTAGGCTAATGGGGCGGTAGTTCCCAGGGTCTGTGGTGGCTCCCCCCTTGTGGAGTGGGATAACCATTGCTATGTGCCATTCAGCAGGCACAAAGCCTGAGGTGAGGCTATGGTTGAACATGGTACTTAGGTGAGGTGCCAGTTCGTTCTGTAGTTTGTGTAGAATGCAGCCTGGGATGTTGTCTGGTCCCATGAATGCTGTGTTCTTGACTTTGGAGAGTATGATTTTTACCTGTGCAGCCGTGATTACAGGAACTTTGCATTCTTCCGGTATAGAGATGGGCTCTTTAGGGGGTGAGGGGGGGGGTAAAGTTAACACTGAACCTATCTGCCAGGATGTTGGCAATATATCAGGTGGGTCTGTATATTTAGTGCCATTGTGCTGTAACTCAGAGCAGATCTGAGTGTTGCCATTGAGATTCTTGACATAGCTATAGAATGCTTTGTGATTGTCTTTAGATTCAGTGGCAATTTTATTTTTGTAATTAGCTTTGGAGGATTTTATCAGGGATCGCAGCTTCTTACTGAAGCTGACCAGGGAGCTCCTCCACTCGTGGGATTTTACTCTCTTTTGCAACAGTTTCTTCCTTCTGTTGTACAGTTTGTTTATGGCAGGGGACCACCAGATTGGCTTTCTTTTTTTGAAGGCTGGCATCTTGGTTCTCTTTGGGATAGCACGATCCATGCACTCATGTAAGTGCTTATAAAGTGCAATTGTGTAGGATTCAGTAGTCATAACTGTATTGTCCATCTACAAAGGTGTCATGAAGTTCACCACTTCTATCTTAAGAAGCATAAAGTTGGCTTTGGAGAAAATGTTTTCCATGGTTTCCTTAATGAGGGGGGTGGAGGCAGGATGTGGATATCTAGGATAATTAGCTTATGGTCAGATCGGACCAATGAGGCATTGACTTCAGGTGTAGAACACCGGTCACTCATGTTGGTAATGACTAGATCTAGGATATTGTTGCCCCTGGTGGGGGTGGGGATAAGTTGATCCAGGGCACTGGAGTTTATGAATTCCAGAAAGCGTTGAGTGAAGGAGTTGGTACATGAGTAGTTTTCCCAGTTAATGGTGGGGTAGTTGAAATCGCCCATTATTAGGGTGTTTGGTTGAACCCTAATATTTTTCAGTACATCAAGAAAAGAGGAGTGGGAATCCTGGGGCATGGTGGGTGATCTGTAGCAAGCTACAATTTGGATTGCAGTTTTGCCCAGAGTTAGTTGCACTTGGATAACTTCGGCTGCATTATGCTGAGCAACTAGCCTGGAGGTGTGGATATCCTTAATGAATATGGACACACCTCCGCCTTTGATGTTTCAGTCCAGGTTACATGGCTGAAAAGTGTGGTATGAGTTATAGCCTGGTAGTGCAGGGGTGCTCTCTGGAGCCTTGAACCAGGTCTCAGTCACTGCACAGATATCGATGTTCTCCATTTTAAGGAGTGCCTCGAGTGAGTGCATTTTGAGATTTAGATTTCTAGCATTGAGTAGCATCACCCTCAGTTTTTGCTTGCCTGTTCCTGTTACAGTGGTGAATTTGTCATTTGAACCTTGCCTAAAAAGGCACTATAGGGGCAAGAACCTTAGCCAGTATCCGGATTCCCAGGGGTGACAGGTGCAAGCCATCTCTGGCAAAGCATCGTGGTCTGTCGACCATGTCATTCCAGGCAGACAGATACTGGATCCCTTTAGAATGGCACCAGAAGCTTAGCCAATTGTTGAAGTCAATCATTTTGTCCTTGTACTGCGGCATCATTCTGGCTGATCGCAGAATGCTACTCAGGGCTAGGGTCATACCTGCCTGGGCTACAAGATCAGAGGGCTCTTCCATGTCTCTTTTCATGTAGTCCAGGGAGGTACGTCTCAGGTCGTTCACACCAACATGGACAATGACAGAGTCATATTTGTCCTTGTTGTGGAGTGACCTGAGTTCGTGGGTTATGTGGTGGATCCTGGCACCCGACAGGCAGCTGACAGTAACCTTGTCCTTGTTTAGCCTTGTGAGTGGGACATCAGTGTGTCTGACTATAGAGTCACCTATGACTAGTGTGTTGGGTACGTTGTTTTGCCTTATTGGCTCTGGTTGAGTGGCACACTGAGTCTGCGGGCTATGTGTCATTTGGGTTGTGTTGGGGGGGTGGAGGTTGCTTGCATTTCTGCTTTGGAGGTCTCTGTTGCTTCAGCAGATTATTATTGAGAGCCTCTGCAAATGTTTTTTGTGTTTCTATGTGTGGATTTTGGTGGTGTAGATTTAGTGAGACTATGTGATGAGTGTGGTGTGGTGCAAGTGTTTACCTTCTCCTCTTGACTGTCAAGTTCAGTCTTGATTGGAGAGAGCTTTACCTCCAGTTTGGCTAGATAAGTGCATCTCTCACAGGTAGTAGTGTTGGGTGGTAGGAGGAGAGGGTTGTCTGTGTACATGAGGCAATTTCTACATTGCCCCAAGATGCCCAGAGTCATCAGATTGACAGGAGAGAACACTGGGAGCTGACCCTTGGACATGCCTGAATAAAAAACTATTTTCCTCTAGATAAGTGAGGAAAGTGAGTACAAGAGCTGTTTTTCTCTAAGCAAGTGAGGAAAGTAAGTACCAAAACTGTTTTCCTCTAGGTAATGAGGAAGGTTGAGTGCTGTAGTAATTAGTAGGTTATTTAGTGCTTACAAGTTCTGAACATGTGCTGATCACGAATAAGCAAATTCAAGTGCTAAAACTAAGAATCTGCATCTGGACTTAGTTACAGGAAAGAGGGAAACAAGTGCAAATGTGGGCTTTTAAATCAGAAAGTTGAATATTGGTAATTGTGGTCCAATGACCTGAGTGCATGCGTAATGTGGCAGATCCTAGCCCCTGATAAGTAACTGACTGTAACTTTCTCCTTACTCAGCCTGGTGAGAGAGATATCAGTGTCTCATGAAGGAATCTACAATGAGTAGAATGTTGGATTGTGTGGTGGCTTGCCTTATAGGCCTAGAGTTAAAGGCTCCATAAGATGTAGCTCCAGGTGTTGATGAGGGTGTTGTTTTTAAAGAGCGCATTTCACTGCCATAAAACAGCCAATGATCTGAAAGAAATGTTTTTCCTCATAATAAGATAGCTAACTGCTAGCAAGGATTGCTAAATAGGATGCCATCATCTACAGTTAGGTCGGAAAGTTCTGAAGCATCTGTTGTCAATAAAGCCAAAAAGGAATACATTACTGGAAAAATAAGTGTGGTAGAGATACTATAATATAAGTCAAGAATCTGGTGGTGTGGAACTGTTTTCTTTGAAATATGAAGGTATCCCTTAGAAAGCCACAGCTTTGGGAACAGAGGTAGTGTTAACCAAGTCTTATGCTCAGTGGCATACCTCTCAACTGTCGTTTTTATAGAATGTCCACATTTTTTGCTCATATTTTTGGTCTAATCCTCATAAAATCCTCATAAAATGTGTGGTTTTCTAGCTAATCACTGAGAATTAAAGTCACTAAATAAGATCATACATTTGAGTTATAGACTTCATATCTTTCAGAAAATGCAGGTTATCACAGAAAAATATTTATCCCTATTTTTGGACCTTTGTCTGCCTATTATTTTAGGCTTTGTCCAGCTTACTTCCACTAAGGGGTAGAGAGGTATAGGGGTAGGAACAGGACTAGTAAAGTAAGAAAAAAATGTTGTGTTAACAAAGAGAATGAAAGTAGCCAGCAAGGATACCAATGGTTGCAGTTTTCTGAGAAAACTTTGTGTTTTAGCTACTGTTAAAACATTCTGGGGAAAAAATTGCTAGTGAAAACAGATTGTAGAGTTGGGTGTGTTGTTATTATATGCCCAGTAATATTAATACTAGTTATTGTTATTTTGTTTTGGAATTATGCATCTAATACATGTGTTTGTTTGCTTTCTGTTTTGCTTCACACACTGAATAACATAATTTTACAAAAGCCTACACTGGGGTACATGTAAAATCAGTGAATACACTTTGCAATCTTTTGTGGGGAGGTAGTTAAGATGTGCTGAAGTAATCTGTAACAAACACTTTAATATCAGCTGCATGTAGTGATTTTACTAACAATATGTAACCGACAACCCTTCGGAACTTTGCATGAGATATTTAACATCATATCTGCTTTTAATTTATGACATGATGCACTATTCATTAAATCAGCCTCTACAGTAACATTCCTACAGTGGGGCTAGACCAGGCCCCCCTGTTGTAGAAAGAAGTAGTAGTCAACACAAATCACAAAAACAGATAAGCCAAAGAAGAGCTATAAAGACAATAAAGTGGACTATTGATGATAAGAAAAAAATTATGTTTTGTTACTGTTATGCAAAAAGCCCAGAATTTCCAGACACAAGATATACAAAACGATTAAGAGAGAAATTAGAGGAATGAAAAATACATCCACAAGAAAAACTGTCAGAAGCTTCAAATAAAAATGTGTACTCATTAATACAACAGATTTGTGAAAAACAGTATTTAGATCAAGAAAAACTGATCTGTTTGGAAAAAGAAGCATCTGAGGAAGTGCAAAAATATAAACAACAAAATCTAGAGATTTTTGAAAAGTACAAAAAAGAAATATGGACATGGGAAAGAAAGAGAGATTTGATATGGTGCAATCTTTATGCAAAGGAGAACGAAAAATTAATCAATATAAAGAAGGCAGCCCCAAAGATATTCAAATAGAAATACAGGCAAAGGCATCCGGATATGGAACATTTTACAATAAAGAAAATAATATCACAAAGAGGGAATGTAGAAAAGGAGATTAGTAAAGTAGAAGTTAAAAATAGAAGATGAAGTTATGGAATGCCTGCCAAGTGAAGCATTTGGTGTAGAAAACCTAACATAGGTTACATCACAGCAGGATGGAGCGAGTCCAGAAAGTAAGGAAAAGCAGGAAGATCAGGAGACATCTGAAGAAGAAATATGGACATGGGAAGAAAAAGATTTAATATGGTGTAATGTTTATGCAAAGGAGAAAGCAAAACTAACCAATACAAAAAAGAGCAGCACCAAAGATATCTGAAGAGAAATACAATGAAAGGAATCCAGATATGGAAAACTTTACAATATAAAAAAAAATACAAAGAGGAAAAGTAGAAAAGGAGATTAGTAATGGAGACGTTAAAGAAATAGAAACTGAGGTTATGGAGAATCTGCAAAACGAAGGCTACAGTGTAAAAAATCTAATTCAGAAAACACTACAATAGGATAGAGCAACTGATATCCAAATTAAGGGGAAAACAGTGGAATGGGAAGCTATTGGTCATGTGCCATATGAAGATATTTTGGAGACTTCCACAGGAAACCAGTATAAACGTTCACTTGAAGCTGGACAGCAAGGGAAGGAATGGGAAACTGTGGAAACTCTGACACAGTCAATGTTGAGGAGTGATAGGCCAGTGACTTCCCATAGGACACAGCAACGGACAGCACAGGATAAAACTGAAGAGAATGTGCCAGAGGAAGATGCTATAGAACTTTATATAGAATGCCTACAGGAAATGGAAAATAAAAATGTGCATCAGTTTATTAGAAAATGAGCTAAGAGAAGACTTGCTTGATTTAATAGAGATAGACATATTAAGATCAATGAAAGAAATAGACTGCAGAAGGTCAATGAAACCCAAAAAGCCAGAAGTTTGATAAAACAAATGAACACAGTAATTAGGACTGTCTGTGGTGGTGCTGCGGTAGCGTTGTCGCCTCACAGCAAGACGTTGTCCCGTTCGATTCTCAGTTAGAGTGTCTTCTGTGGAGACATGCGTGAATGGGCATACCTTTGTTGAAGGTTGTGTGTTAGGGCCGGTAACTCAGCACGTAAAAATCAACTGCCAATCATTAGCGGACCAGAGTTCCGCTGTGGCGACCCCTAACCGGGAAAAGCCGAAAGACACAACAACAACATAGAGATCCATGTGATATAATGGAAGCAAATAGGATATACTGCTGTGCAGCTAAATTAATAACTAAGAAAATTCTACTGCAAGAACACATGGTAGTGAGGGAAAGGAAGGGGAGAAATCGAATACCATCATGGAAGTATCGAACTGTGAAAACTATAAAGCAATTAAAACAAAAAGTGTCACTGTTAGAAGAATATAGAAGAGGGAACAAATCAACAAAAATACTAAGATAGACATAATAAAAGCAATGCGCAGTATTAGAAAAGACCAGGATTTATCTCAATCTCAGCACAAGCAGAAAAACTTAGAAGATAAGCAGATAAATATAAAGGAAAAGTACAACATAAACAATTTAGTGATGACTCAAAAAAGTTTTTACAGAGAACTGGGAAACAAGGTAAAAGGAATTGAAAGACCATCAAAAAAAAGAAATAGATACATTTTGGAGAAGTATCTATGAAGATTCTGTGGAACATAACAAAGATACTAAATGGATAGAAGAAGTAAAAGGAAGAATAAGAAATTTAAAGGTACAGAATATGAAATGGGATGAAGTAACAGCCAAAGAGATTGAAACAAAGTTAAGAAAAGTATCTAATTGGAAAACCCCTGGCCCAGATGCAGTACCTAACTTCTGATTAAAACTATTAACATTTTTGCACAAAGATTTATCTATCAGTAAGATTATATATATATATATATATATATATATATATATATATATATATATATATATATGGGTTCCCTTTAGAATCTTGAAAAACAAATACCGAATTTCAGTTTACCGAGATTCTAATCCCGAATGCTTGGAATCGTGAAACACCAGAAGCGCGAAATTCAAAATCCCGAAGTTCGGAGCTTCTGGTGTTGCAGCGTATGAATGGATGTAAGTGCAGATAAGTTTGCATGAGTGTGTAGGTTATGTGCTGTAGTGTATGTTAGCATGTGTTTTGGTTGTGATGTGTGTGTGTGTGCAAGGGGCTGTGAAATGTGTGGGCGTGAGTTGCCTTTGTGTGTGTGATTGTGCGGTCTCAGAGTTAGAATATATAAGTAGGGGTGTGGGGGGCACACCCCTCCACATGGGGGGTGCAGGGAGGTGAAGCCCCCCCCCCTTGCTTGTTTCTAGTGTAGGTTAGTTTTGTTTGTGTGTGGCGGCAGTTTTGTGTATGTGAGTGTGTGTATGTAAGTGTCGGGATTTTCAATTTTCGGAATTTCAGAATTTCGAGATTATAAAGTGAACCCATATATATATATATATATATATATATATATATATATATATATATATATATGTGTGTGTGTGTGTGTGTGTGTGTGTGTGTGTGTGTGTGTGTGTGTGTGTGTGTGTGTGTGTGTGTGTGTGTGTGTGTGTGTGTGTGTGTGTGTGTGTGTGTGTGTGTGTGTGTGTACCATGAACAAACACTAACCTGGCTAATAACAGAAAGAACAATGCTCCTACTTAACAGTGAACCAGCAAGCTACCTGAAAACTATAGACCAATAACTTGCCTTCTAATGACATATAAACTATACATGGAAATTGATGACGACAGACTTTATAGTCATTTAGAAGAAAACTCAATTTTGGCAAAAGAACAAAAGGGCAATAAAAGAAAGTCATATGGAACAAAGGATCATTTGTTGTTAAATAAAGTCATAGTGGAGAACTGTAAAAAGGGGAAGAATCTAAGTATGGCATGGACTGACTACAAAAATGCATTTGATAGTATCCCACATTCATGGATAAAAGAGTGCATAATAATGTATAAGATACACGCTATACTGATTGACTACATTACAGTGACCATGAAACAGTGCAGACCACTTTGCAATTAAGCCATGATAAAGGACAAATTATTATCCCAGGGATAAAAATTCAAAGGGGGATATGTTATTCTGCCTTGCCCTTAACCCATTAATCTTTCTACTTTAACAGTTTAGGCCATGGCTATAATTTGGCTCCTAGAAAACAACAAAGTGTAAAGACTTCTCATTTTCTCTTTGCTGATGATTTAAAACTGTATAGCTCAAAAGATGAGAAACTGAAAGTACAACTGCAAGTTGTCAAAATTTTTTCAGATGTTAGAATGTCATTTGGTCTTGATAAATATGCAAAAGCAACCTTTAAAGCAGGAAAACTGCAGCACCAGGAAAACATCATTTTGGGACAAGATTGTGATATAAAAGCTCAAAAGCAAGAGGGAGTATATAAACATCTAGGAACAAAATCCAAGCTATAAACCAATTTGCTGTTCCTGTCCTAACTTACAGTTTTGGAGTGACTGACTGGCCCCAAAATGTGTTGGATAAATTAGATAGGAAAACAAGAAGGATGCTTCATGCTCATCAAATGATTTATAAAAATCAGTGCATACCAAGATTATATATTCCCCATTCCGAAGGAGAGATGGACCTCCTTGAAACTGATTACATGTACAGATCTGCAATCGTGGAACTCTACGCATATCTGCTGACCTCAGAAGACCCAAATTTAGTGAAAGTTTTGAAACCTGAGGAGAATAAATCTAAAATGACTTCTCTGCTTAATCTAGCAGAAGCATATTGGCATCAAGCATGAATGGAAATGAAACCAGAAGTAGATAAAAATCAGGCAGCAACTGAATGTGCCAAAAAAAAACAAAAGAAAGAATATATGGTGCAGGATCAGATGAGAAGGCAAGAAATATGGAAAAAACATAAATATAGTTGCAAGTATAGAAAACTTCTAGAAGGACTCCATGTTGAGCAGGAACAAACACAGGAATGGTTAAGGAGAGGCAAATTCAAACCCAAAGATGAAAGGTTAATATTGGCGGCCCAAGATATTGGGCTATGTACACACTGGTTTACAAAGTCCATGGACATGTGGGAGAAACAGACAAATGTAGGTTTTGTAAAACTGAATTGGAAATAGTTGCACACCTCATTGCTGGTTGTGACATATTAATGGCAGAGGGACTATATACTGAAAGGCATAATAATGTGGCAAGACTGTTGCACTGGGGATTGTGCAAACATTATGGTAGTGAAGTGGCTGAAAAACACTGGAAACACGAACCACAAAGCATCATAGAAAATGAAGTTTACATCATATGGGATCATCCATTACCAACAGTGCAATGGGTAGATGCTAGAAAACTGGATATAGTGGTCCATGAAAAGAAAACAAAAGTAGCATTGCTCATTGAAATCGCCATACCCTGTGACTACAGAGACACAAAGTCATAAAATATCAGGATCTGCAGGCAGAAATGAGAGCAATGTGGAAGAAAAATACCCAGACAGTTTCAATAGTAGTAAGAGCAATGTGTCTTATAGAAAAGAATCTACAATCGTATTTATATATGTTACTAATACATGTAACCCCATACAAATTGAGAAGGAGTCATTACTGGGCACATTGCGGGTGCTGTGAAGAGCACTTTTGGCTGACATCAAAGATTGAAACAATACTTATTTCATGAACTTTGATCGTACTTTGACTTAGGGATGGTGTCCATTCCTGTCATGGTATTAGAAACCCAAAAGGATTGGAGAAATTAAAAAAGAGGTAACCCAATAACATGACTATTTTATATAGGAAGAAACTTCCATTCATCTTAGGAGGGACTGAAAATCCTTACTTATCAGACAGCACTTAATATTACACTTTTCAGTAGATGATTATGAAAGGGCAGGTCTATGTTTCTTTTTTTTTTTTTTTATAAACATTTATTGAATTATTACTTGTGACACAGGCACATTTAAATTTATGTAAAAGTAATCAAACTGTATTAAGAAGTTAAAATTAACATACACTATGCTTCACATATATTGCTATATATCATATAACCTAAACAACATTACATAAATTATTCAATTCCTGCCCTTTCATTCCAAACATAAATAGTTACTTTGCTGTCAGACTTTAGCATTTACCATCAGTGATGTACGTTAAAAAGCCTTCATGCAGTACCTGGGTTTGATTCCATCATTTGCTGCTTACATATTGTATAACTCTAACCAAGTCACTTAGTAAGACAAGTGTTTAACACACTTGCTAAAAACATACATGCAGTTAACAAATACATAAAAACAAAAAGAAAGCAGAGTCAAAACCTAAACATTTGACAGGACAGTTGTACTGACAGTCCAAACTAAAAAACGTAAAATATATTCTAGATTATCAATGCAGGGATGAAGAATATGGCATTGAAGCAGAGTGAATGATGTAAACTTGAACTCAGGAAATGGGAGATGGGAGAATACAGAACAGGCTATTTCAGTGAGTCATTTTTAATACTCTTGACTTGCAGTGAGAAAAACAGCCAGTACTTATAGGGTTTCACTCTTTTGATGATCTCAGATTTATCCACCGTTAGTTAATAAAACTGTCAGTTTCCTTTATAATACACCCCTCAAACATCATATAATGAATAACCACAGCTCCACTAGGAAACATAAAACATTTATAGCTTATAAAGTGTGAGACTGCATAATTGGGTAATATTGTTATGCCTGACATAATGGAAAAATAAGCAAATACAAAAATGCTTTACTGGTTGGCTGTCTAGAAAGAAAAAAAAAAACGTAAATGCATTTTCCCACAAAGTATAGCTTTTACTTTTCTCTTCTTTCTTTTTTGCCTCTTTTTAATGAGTCTTAGATAATTTTTACTGCTGAGATATATCAAGAAAGAATTAGGGAAGTGTAGCCATTTAATGCATTGCATAATATTGTTAATTTTGCTTTGTTTATCTGTGTTTTATGAATTACATTCAGATGTATATTTAATTAAAAATACCACAATGCTAAATAGTACTTCTGAATGACCATAGTGAAACCTTCAAATGTGGTTCCAAGTAACATAAAACTAGTTTCTCAGAATTATTTTGTCAAAATGAATATAAATTAATGTTTTTGTCCGTGCATTGTTCCATGTTCTGCAAAATATGCTTCAGCAGTGTCATTTTCAAATACTTACTCAACAGTTGTAAGGCAATTTCAGATACACTACATGAATCAGATGCCTGTAACGTGAAAGAATGCCTCTGTATGATGTGTCTTATATACACCACTCTCTCGGGATTTTAAAAATGACCTACATTTAGCAATTATTCCATGCTGCCAGGAAGGTTAAGTCAATAGAGGGAGCAAAGTCTAACAGGGGAGGAAAAGCAATGCTGGATGTATAACCTATGGAGAAAAGGTAAGATAAAAAATAAAGTAGACAGAGCAAAAGCTTCAGTTAGCACAACCCAACATTCATTCATTCACCGATACTCATTTCATCTTAATTATCTTAATTAGGTTTGCCTGAGCCTAACCCAGCAAACAAAATGACAAAAGAAATAAGTGAGAATATTAGTCCTGGACAGGATGCCAGTCCATCAGTGCGCACACACACACACACACACATACACACACACTCACACTTACACACACACAGTTACATGCTGCACACACATGGACGCACATAGTCATATGTTGCACACACAGACGCTCACACTTGTTCACAGTCACATGTTGTGGACACACACGCACACACACACACACACACACACACACACACACACACACACACACACACACACACACACACACACCCACACACACCTATGCTACTTATCCTTTAACTAATTCTCCTACAGTGATCACTCAGGCAGACACAAAGTGTCGTACACGTGAGTGGGCACACACACACACACACACACACACACACACACACACACACACACACACACACACACACACACACACATCTACCCTACCTATCCCCTAACTAGCCTCCTTACAGTGACCATTCATTCCTCTATATTCACTCGCATATATATGCTACAACACACACATACATGCACACAAAAACTCCCAAACACTGCCTGTCAGCTAAACTCCCCAGCACTTAACCTCTAAAATGATTTCAGCCATTGGAAGTAATGGGAGAATGCATGCTTTTTGCTGTGTTCATTAACATTGCTGGCCAGGGTACTGTATGCAGTCAAGTAATACTGGCTAACTAATAGAAGCCACACCCCCAGAATGCCTCATTAGCATTTGGAGTAGGTTGCACAGGCAGCCCACCATGAAGCTGTACCACTGTAGTAAGGCTGTCTCTGAATCAGAAGTAGTTACCACTAGGCCTAACCTTCCTGAATTCCCCCATAAAGTTTTAAGTGCTAAGTATACAGAGTATTGTGGACTGTAATGGCTAAAAAGGATACCAGAGTCCACAAAGTGCATGCAAAAAGTGGTGTACTATAGCAAGTTAATTAAATTCATCCTTATGTAAATGTAATTTATGCAATGGTATGGGATGGTTACAAAGGGAAACATGGACACACACACACACACACACACACACACACACACACACACACACACACACACGCACACACACACACACACACACACACACAAACACAGAAATGTTGCATTATGCATGTGAGAATAGAAATAAATATGGGAAGATATGAAAGTTACAATGATAAAGAGGAATGCAGACAAAAGGTATGTGCAAGCAAGCAGGCAGCACATTTTTGTTGGGCTAGACCACTTATTGTATAAAGACAAACAAAATCAGGTGGAAGATAAAGACACAAGTCCCAGAAACATGCTTAACAGATATTGTATCATCATCATCTTATTTCGGCTGCTCCCATTAGGGGTCACCACAGCAGATTATCTGTTTCCATTTCTTCCTGTCCTCTGCTTCTTGCTCTGTCACACCAACCACCTGCATGTCCTGTCTCACCACATCCATAAACTTAGGCTTTCCTCTTTTCCTGTTACCTGGTAGCTTCATCCTTAGCATCTTTTTCCCAATATACTCAGCATCCCTCCTCAGCACATGTCCAAACCAATGTAATCTTGCCTCTCCCTCTCTGGCTTTGTCTCCAAACCTTCCAACTTGGGCTGACCCTCTAATATACTTATTCCGAATCCTGTCCACCCTCGTCACACCCAGTGCAAATCTTAACATCTTTAACTCTGCCACATCCAGCTCTAACTCCTGCCTTTTTGTCAATGCCACTGTCTCCAACCCATGTAACATAGCTGGTCTCACTAGCCCTCTTGTAGACCTTCCCTTTCACTCTTACTGGTACTCGTCTGTCACAAATCACTCCTGATACTCTTCTCCACCCACTCCATCCTGCCTGTACTCTCTTCTTAACCTCTCTTCTACACTCACCATTACTCTAAACTATTGATCCCAAGTATTTAAACTCATCCACCTTCGCCACCTCTACTCCTTGCATCTTCACCATTCCTCTATCCTCCCTCTCATTCACACACATATATTCTGTCTTAGTTCTGCTGATCTTCATTCCTCGTCTCTCTAGAGCACATCTCCATCTCTCCAGGGTCTCCTCCACCTGTTCCCTACTCTCACTACAGATCACAATGTCATCTGCAAACATCGTAGTCCATGGGGACTCATGTCTGATCTCGACTGCCAACCTGTCCATCACCATTGCAAATAAGAAAGGGCTCAGAGCTGATCCTTGATGTAATTCCACCTCCACCTTAAATGCATCTGTCACTCCCATTGCAGACCTCACTGCTGTCACACTACCCTCGTACATATCCTGTACCACTCTTACATACTTCTCTGACACCCCTGACTTCCTCATACAATACCACAACTCCTCTCTAGGCACCCTGTCATATGCTTTCTCCAAGTCTACAAAAACACAATGCAACTCCTTCTGACCTTCTCTGTACTTCTCCATCAACAATCTTGGAGCAAACATCGCATCAGTAGTGCTCTTTCCCGGCATGAAACCATACCACTGTTCACTAATCATCACCTCCCTTCTTAACCTAACTTCCACTACTCTTTCCCATAACTTCATGCTGTGACTGATCAGTTTAGTCCCTCTGTAGTTACTACAGCTCTGCACATCACCCTTACTCTTAAAAATCAGTACCAAAACACTTTGTCTCCATTCCTCAGGCATCCTTTCACTTTCCAAGATTTCATAAAGCAATTTGGTTAGAAACTCCACTGCTATTTCACCTGAACACCTCCATGCTTCCACAGGTATGTCATCTGGACCAACAGCCTTTCCATTCTTCATCCTCTTCATAGCTATCCTTGCTTCCTCCTTGATAATCCATTGCACTTCATAATTCACTATCCCCACATCATCCAACCTTCTCTCCCTCTCATTCTCTTTATTCATCAACCCCCTCAAAGTACTCTTTCCATCTGCTCAATACACTCTCCTCACTTGTGAGTATGTTTCCCTCATTATCCTTTATCACCTTTACCTGCTGCACATCTTTCCTAGCTCAGTCCCTCTGTCTAGCCAATTGGTACAGGTCCTTTTCTCCCTCCTTAGTGTCCAACCTTTCATACAGCTCTTCATATGCCTTATCCTTAGCCTTCACCTCCTCTCTCCTTGCCATGCACCTCATCTCTTTATACTTCTGTCTACTTTCTTCATCTCTCTGAAAATCCCACTTCTTCTTTGCCAACCTCTTTCTCTGTATACTCTCCTGTACTTCCTCATTCCGCCACAATGTCTCCTTGTCACCCCTCCTCTGTCCAGATGTCATACCAAGCACTTTTCTAGCCATCTCCCTTACTAGCTCTGCTGTAGTTACCCTGCTATTTGGTAACTCTTCACTGCCACCCAGTGCCTGTCTTAACTCTTCCCTGAACTCCACCTCACAATTACCCTTTTTCAATTTCCACCATTTGATCCTTGGTGCTGCCCTTACATTCTTCCTCCTCTTCTTGATCACCAACGTCATCCTACAAACCATCATCCTATGCTGCCTAACTACACTTTCCCCGGTCACCACTTTACAGTCTCTAATCTCCTTCAAACTGGCCCTCCTACATAAGATATAATCCACCAGTGTGCATCTTCCTGCACTCTTGTATGTCACCCTATGCTCCTCCCTCTTGTTAAAATACGTATTCACCACAGTCATGTCCATCCTTTTTGCAAAATCCATTACCATCTGACCTTTTGCATTCCTTTACTTAACACCATACCTACCCATCACTTCCTCATCCCCTCTGTTCTCTTCACCAACATGCCCATTGAAATCTGCTCCAATCACCACTCTCTCACCCTTGGGTACAGTCATCACCACTTCATCCAACTCACTCTAAAATTTTTCTTTCTCATCCATCGCACACCCAACTTGTGGAGCATATGCACTAACAACATTTATCATTACACCATCAATTTCCAGCTTCATAAACATCACTCTATCCGACACTTTTTTCACCTCCAAAACACTCTTAGCATACTGTTCCTTCAGGATAACTCCTACACCATTTCTCCTCCCATCCTCACCATGATAAAACAATTTTAACCCACCTCCAATATACCTAGCCTTACTCCCCTTCCATCTGGTCTCTTGCACACACAATATACCAACCTTCCTTCTGTACATCATATCGGCTAGCTCTCTAACTATACTAGTCATACTGCCAACATTCAAAGTTCTGACCCTCACTACCACAGTCCTAGCCTTTCTCCTCTCTTCCTGCCTTCAGCCATGCCTTCCCCCTCTTCTCCTCCTTCGGCCAACAGTAGCCCAATTTCTGCCAGCACCCTGTTGGCTAACAGTACTATTGGCAGTCATTGTTTGCCCGGGCCTTGACTGATACGGTATGTAAATATTTACTGCTGTCCGCATGAATGATTTGGCAAAATTTTACGCCGGATGCCCTTCCTGACACAACCCTCCCCATTTATCCAGGCTTGGGACCAGCACAAAGAAATGCACTGGCTTGTGCATCCCCAGTGGCTGGATATTGTATACAAGAACAAATAGCTGGGATGCACAGTGAAATAGATGGGTATAAGTGTGTGGACATTAAGAATGGCACTGATTCACAGGTTCATAGGTAAGTACTAGGGAAATGTACTGATTCACAGGTTCATACGTACATACTAGGGGAATGGTACTGATTCACAGGTTCATAGATAAGTACTAGGGAATGGTACTGATTCACAGGTTCATAGGTAAGTACTAGGGAATGGTACTGATTCACAGGTTCATAGGTAGGTACAAGGCTATCAGCCCAAGAGCGTATGCAAGCCTAGCCAACAAGGTTCCCCTGGCTTATGCCACCCAAGAAAGTTATTTTCCTGTGCCACTGTCGAGCAGAGCCACAGAAGTGATCCCCGGGGTGTATTTCCTATTTCCCATCCATTCATCAAGATTTTTCTTGAAGAGTGCTAATGAAGAACTTTGCTTGACATAGATGGGTAGCCTGTTCCAGAGTATGGGAAGTCTCTGGGACAGGAATCTATCCCTCCAACATGTCCTGTTTATTGTGGTGACAAGGTTTAGGTCCCTAGAGTGTGTAGCTTGGAGGGATTGGGATTTCTTTAGGTGTAGCATGTCCAACAGCTCTGGGTTTGACATAGCTTTATATGTTAGGCAGAGATCACCTTGGAGTAGGCTATATGCTATGGAGTAAAACTGGAGTTTTTTGAAGCGATCAGTGTAGGGCATTTGTTTGAGGCCAGTAATCCTTTTTGTGAGGTACTTCTGTGGCCTTTCCAGCTGCTGCAGATGTCTTGTGAGGTACATTCCAAAAGCGGCATTGTACTCTATAATGGGTCTAATGAGTGTCAAGTAGAGGGGAACAATGACCTCTTTTTTTCCTGGATGAGAACTCTTTTATGATGAGATGTGCCATGTAGAAGGACTTCTTGACTACTGTGGTGATGTGACTATCAAAGGAGAGACTACTGTCCACCTGGGTCCCAAGGTCTCTTATCACACATCCAGTGTTAAGTAGATTGCTGCCTATGTGGTAGTTCATGGGTACAGAGTTTTTACCAAAGGGGATGACACTGCACTTTTTGGCATTGAGCTTGAGGCCATGGCTCTGACACCAGGCATCTGTCTCAGCAAGGCTCTTCTGTAGGATGTCTATGGCTCCTAGTTTGCAGTCATCTGTGAACTTCATTAGCCAGAGGCCTTCTGTGTTAGCCTGTACTTCAGAGAAGTAGATACCAAACAGGAGAGGTCCCAGGACGGAACCCTGTGGTACTCCACTTGTCACTGCTTTGAAGTTAGATTTGGAATCTGCAACTTTTACCATGTGAGTTCTGTCAGTGAGCCAGTTGGCAACCCATCTTGTGACGTAGGGATTTATACCTAGTTTAGTGAGTTTAGCTATAATTCCAGAATGGGGGATGGTGTCAAAAGCCTTGGTGAGGTCAAGATAGGCTGTGTGAACCACCTTACCCTCATCTACGGCTTTGGTGACTGCCTCAAAGAAGTCGATCAGGTTCAGGAGGCATGATCTGCCTTTCACAAACCTGAACTGGGTGGGATCCAGAGTTTGGAGGTTTCCAATGTCTTTGTTTATGATTTCCATGATGACACGTTCCATGGCCTTGCAGACCAGGCTCATCAGGCTAATAGGTCGATAGTTCCCAGGATCAGTGGTGGCTCCCCCTTTGTGGAGTGGGATAACTGTTGCTGTGCACCATTCAGTGGGCACAAAGCCTGATGTGAGGCTATTATTGAACATGGTGCTTAAGTGGGAGCCAGTTCATTCTGAAGTTCATGTAAAACGCAACCTGGGATGTTGTCCAGTCTCATGGATGCTGTGTTTTTGGCTTTAGAGAGTGCAGCTTTTACCTGCATAGTTGTGATTACAGGGACTCTGCATTCTTCCTGTATAGATATGGGCCCTTTAGGGGGTGAGAGGGGGTAAAGTTAGCACTGAACCTATCTGCCAGGATGTTGGCAATATCAGTTGGTTCTGTAATTTTTGTGCCATTGTACTTTAACTCAGAGCAGATCTGGGTGTTGCCATCGAGATTCTTGAAATAGCTATAGAATGCTTTGTGGTTGTCCTCAGAATTAGTGGCGATTTTGTTTTCGTAAGTACTAGGGAATGGTACTGATTCACAGGTTCATAGGCAAGTACCAGGTAAGCTGTTTACAGGCCATTACAAGCCTAGCCAATTGCCCATATTTCAAAGTTCCTTTCTGTCTCAAGGATAATGCAAGAAAGGCTGGGGGGGGATTTAAGGCTGCTCATCTAGTGATTTAGGTTTATCTTGAAGGAGGCAAGAATACTGTTTGCTTGACAGGTGGTAGAAGCTAGTTCTAGAGTGATACGTGTAATGTGATATGACTTAATTGTGCCAACATATCTTATTTATCTGTTCATGAAGGTTTTAGTCCTTTGATTTGGTATTTGTTCTGTGAAGGAATTGGAGTTCAAATGGGGTTGAATTTTTAAAGGTTTAAATGGCTAGTCACATATGTCCATGGAGGAGTCCATAAGAGATTGAGTACAGAGACAGGGCTGTCAGTCTGTCCTGATAAGTAAGATTATTGTGGTCACTGATGTTTATTAGGAATCTCAATGGTCTCTCAAGCTGAGCGATATGATTAAATACATGCCAGAAGAGGCATTGCATTGAATAATCTGTCTAATAAGATGCAAGTAAAGAAGAATTAAGACTTCTTAGGATCCGCCTTTGGAAATTACATGATCCAGATAAAAGGTCTTCTAAACTGCAGTAGAGATATGATGGTCAAACTGTAAGGAATTATTAACAAGAGTGCCTTGATCCCTTATGACAGTGCTTGAATGGAAGGATGTGATGTGTCAGCTACATGGTATGCAAAAATGTTTTGTTTGCTAAAATGAACTATACTGCATTTTTTTTGTACTGAATTTGATTCAATGTCTTTACACCAGTTAATACAGTTTAAAACATCCAATGAAGTTGTCTGCAAACTTAGATTACCATAGGCCGAGAGTGGAGGCCTAAAGGTCTGACAAATAGATGACAAATGGGAGAGGGCTCAGCACTGTGAATTGAGGTAGACCACTAGCAACTGTTTTGCTTTCAGAAGTGTCACCTATTACGCTAGCAACAATGTTTCTGTCAGACAACCTGTTAGCGAACTACCAAGCAACATAAAGATTTATATTCAGGTGTACAAGTCTGTCAATAATTCCTGCATGGAGAATACCGCCAAAGATCTTAGCCAAATCCAGATATGCTTCCTGTACTGTGTAACTAGTATTTACCGCTTCAGTGACTTTTTAAAATAAATTAATGAGGTTAAAGAGGCAAGACCTTCTTTTCATTGGCTCATAGGTTGTTACTAGGCTAATGACAACTAGGGTATTTATAAACCTAGCCGTGCACTCCAACCCAATTTTGTTCCCAGGTATCTTGGGTATCTATTGGGAGGGGGGGTATGTTAGCAAGGAGGCAGATAAGAAACTTATGGTGGGGTGTTAATTGGAAAACATTATACTTACTGATGGCCTCTGTCCATCAGAGACATGGGAGCTAGACCAGGGGTGAATTTGCAATTTCCCATCCAGTGATCAAGGTTTTGTTTGAATAGGATCAGAAATGAACTCCGCTTCACATGGATGGAGAGCCTATTCCATAATTCAGGGATCCTTTGAGTCACATATCTGTCCATCCAGCATGTTCTATTTTTGTCACATGTGAAGTTCAAATCCTTGGCTCTAGTGTTTCTAGTGCTGTTTGTTTTGCAGATGTGCAAAAGATCCAACAGCTCTGGATCAGAGGATGCCTTATAAGCCAAGCATAGATCACCTCTCAGGAGCCTATGAAATAATGAATACAGAGACAGGGCCTTTAGGCAACCTGTGAAGGACAAGATATTCATGTCCTGGATTCTTATGGTTTGGATCCTTTGTGGACATTCTGACTGTTGCAAGTGTCTAGTTAGATAAATGCCAAAGAGGTCATTGTGCTCAATGACTGGTCTGTTAAGGACTGAGTAGAGTAGTACTATAACTTCCTTGGACCTGGATGCCATATCCTTACCTATAAGTTGAGTTACATAGGAAGATGTTCTTAGTATATTTGCTACATGTTGGTCAAAGGCCAGATTATGGTTTATATATATTCCCAGATCCCTGACTAACAGATCAACTCTGAGGAGTGTCTTATTGATGGAGTAATTAACTTGGTGGACAATTTCCCAAAGGGAATTATAATGCATTTCTTGGCATTGAGTTTTAAACTGTGGCTTTGGCACCAGTCATTTGTGTTAGGCCCTCTTACAAGATGTTTGTGTCATGGGAGAAATCTATGATAGCTCCCAGTTTGCAGTCATTTGTGAACTTGGTGAGCCAAAGGCCTTTGACATTAGCCTTGGCTTCTGAAAAGTAGCTGTCAAAGAGGAGCGGGCCCAGCATGGAACCCTGAGGTACTCGGCTGGTGATCGGTCTCTTGGTGGAAGTGGTCTCACCAGTCCTGACTTCTTGAGTCCTAGCAGGAAGCCAACGAGCAATCCAGCAAGTTATGTAGAGATTATGCCAAGTTCAAACAGTTTGCCAACAATGCCTAGGCAGGGTATTGTATCAATTGCCTTGGCCAGTTCAAGGTATGTCATATGCACTGTTTTACCCATACCCATTGCCTTGGTGACCTTCTCAAAGAAATCAACCAGGATAAGTAGGCACGACCTTCCCTTAAAGCCAGACTGGAATGGGTCCAGTGTCTATACGTTGCCAACGTCCTTGTTCATAGGTCCATAGGAGATTACTAGGATCAACCAGGATAAGTAGGCACGACCTTCCCTTAAAGCCAGACTGGAATGGGTCCAGTGTCTATACGTTGCCAACGTCCTTGTTCATAGGTCCATAGGAGATTACTAGGATCAACCAGGATAAGTAGGCCGCGACCTTCCCTTAAAGCCAGACTGGAATGGGTCCAGTGTCTATACGTTGCCAACGTCCTTGTTCATAGGTCCATAGGAGATTACTAGGCTAATGGCTTAATGGCCTTACAAGCCTAGCCAATAAAAGCAGATTTTACCCAATATTGATCATTTCCATGATAACTCATTCCATGGCTTTGCATATTAGACTTGTTAGAGTGATGGGTCTGTAGTTCCTGGGGCTAGTTGATGGTCTGCACTTATGAAGATGGATTACCATTACAGTCCTCCATTCACTTGGTACATAACCTGTTTAGATGTTGTAGTTGAAGAGTACTTCAAGTCCTACTTTATTCAGAATGCAACCAGAGATATTGTTGGGGCCCATTGAGGCAGCGTTTTTGGCCTCAGTGAGCACCACCAGATCCTGATCCCTGCTAGTAGTTTGGGGGTATGCTAGTAGGGATTTCACAGGGGGCAACTGGGGGGTTGAATCTTGAGCTGCATTTATCATTCAGTAGATTCACTATGTCTCCCTGATCAGTGAAGGTGGTGCCGTTCACCACCAGTTCAGCACACTGTTGTGGACTACCTTTAAGGTTACAGACATAGCCAAAGAAGGCCTTGTGATTGTCCTTAGCCTGATCGGCTATCCTGACCTAATTGTTGGCCTCGTTAGACTTGATTAGTCCTCTTAGCCTCTTGTTTAGTTGAATCAGAGAACCCTTTTCTTTATGGAAGTTGCTCTCTCTGATTTTGGCCATGATATTTTTCTTTTGTTATATACCCTGTTGAGGTGAGGATTCCATAAGTGAGGTTTGTTTTTGGTGTTTGTTTTGGTCTTACATCTGGTATGTATAGTAGCCTCTATGTAGCCATTTCCATGTTTGTGCAGGGTTTCTGTGAATAATTCTGTATAGGTAGCTGTGGTCTCAAGGTTATGGGGAGCCTTGAATTTTGACAAACTGTCACTTAATAGGATGTAGTTTGCCTTAGAATACTGCCTAACTGCTAAAAGTCAATGTCAAAGTAAACTTTATTGCCATTTAGAACTACACATGTAAAGCTTAAACAAAATTTCATGCATCAGCTCAGTTCTTGAGATTACAAAGGGAAGTGAAACAACACATACAAGCAGAGGAATAAACATAACTAAGAAATACAATACTACTCCCAGTACACAAAAGAAAGAGTAGAGACATTTACCAACACCCATATATGAAAAGAATAGCCTCCCCTGAGTTAAATTAACTACCCTATTTAAAAAAAGTAATACACAATACACTACAGATTGAAATGCCTAAGTTATTTGTCTAATATTGCACTTGAGTGAGTTAAATAATACTAAAAAAAAAAAAAAAAAAAAAAAAAACAAAAAAAAAAAAAAAAAAAAAAAAAAAAAAAAAAAAAAAAAAAAAAAAAAACAAAAAAAAAAAAAAAGAAAAAAAAAAAAAAAAAAAAAAAAAAAAAAAAAAAAAAAAAAAAAAAAAAAAAAAAAAAAAAAAAAAAAAAAAAAAAAAAAAAAAAAAAAAAAAAAAAAAAAAAAAAAAAAAAAAAAAAAAAAAAAAAAAAAAAAAAAAAAAAAAAAAAAAAAAAAAAAAAAAAAAAAAAAAAAAAAAAAAAAAAAAAAAAAAAAAAAAAAAAAAAAAAAAAAAAAAAAAAAAAAAAAAAAAAAAAAAAAAAGGGGGGGGGGGGGGGGGGGGGGGGGGGGGGGGGGGGGGGGGGGGGGGGGGGGGGGGGGGGGGGGGGGGGGGGGGGGGGGGGGGGGGGGGGGGGGGGGGGGGGGGGGGGGGGGGGGGGGGGGGGGGGGGGGGGGGGGGGGGGGGGGGGGGGGGGGGGGGGGGGGGGGGGGGTCACTGTGTCCAACAAAATATTCTCAATCCCTTCACAGTATTGTGTTCAACCATAAAGTTTTGTCACCACCCCTGAACTATGGGTCTGTGGTGAGCCAAAGGCCTTTGACATTAGCTTGGCTTCTGAAAAGTAGTTGTCAAAGAGGCCGGGCCCATGGAACCCTGAGGTACTCGGCTGGTGATCGGTCTCTTGGTGGAAGTGGTCTCACCAGTCCTGACTTCTTGAGTCCTAGCAGGAAGCCAACCAGCAATCCAGCACGTTATGTCGGGATTGATGCCTAGTTCAAACAGTTTGCCAACAATGCCTAGGCAGGGTATTGTATCAATTGCCTTGGCCAGTTCAAGGTATGTCATATGCACTGTTTTACCCATACCCATTGCCTTGGTGACCTTGTCAAAGAAATCAACCAGGATAAGTAGGCACGACCTTCCCTTAAAGCCAGACTGGAATGGGTCCAGTGTCTATACGTTGCCAGTGTCCTTGTTCATAGGTCCATAGGAGATTACTAGGCTAATGGCTTAAGGGCCTTACAAGCCTAGCCAATAAAAGCAGATTTTACCCAATATTGATCATTTCCACGATAACTCATTCCATGGCTTTGCATATTAGACTTGTTAGACTGATGGGTCTGTAGTTCCTGGGGCTAGTTGATGGTCTGCACTTATGAAGATGGATTACCATTACAGTCCTCCATTCACTTGGTACATAACCTGTTTAGATGTTGTAGTTGAAGAGTACTTCAAGTCATCCTGATAGGTCATACTTTATTCAGAATGCAACCAGAGATATTGTTGGGGCCCATTGAGGCAGTGTTTTTGGCCTCAGTGAGCACCACCAGATCCTGATCCCTGCTAGTAGTTGGGGGGGTATGCTAGTAGGGTTTTCACAGGGGGCAACTGGGGGGTTGAATCTTGAGCTGCATTTATCATTCAGTAGATTCACTATGTCTCCCTGATCAGTGAAGGTGGTGCCGTTCACCACCAGTTCAGCACACTGTTGTGGGCTACCTTTAAGGTTACAGACATAGCCAAAGAAGGCCTTGTGATTGTCCTTAGCCTGATAGGCTATCCTGACCTAATTGTTGGCCTCGTTAGACTTGATTGGTCCTCTTAGCGTCTTGTTTAGTTGAATCAGAGAACCCTTTTCTTTATGGAAGTTGCTCTCTCTGATTTTGGCCATGACATTTTTCTTTTGTTATATACCCTGTTGAGGTGAGGATTCCATAAGTGAGGTTTGTTTTTGGTGTTTGTTTTGGTCTTACATCTGGTATGTATAGTAGCCTCTATGTAGCCATTTCCATGTTTGTACAGGGTTTCTGTGAATAATTCTGTATAGGTAGCTGTGGTCTCAAGGTTATGGGGAGCCTTGAATTTTGACAAACTGTCACTTAATAGGATGTAGTTTGCCTTAGAATACTGCCTAACTGCTAAAAGTCAATGTCAAAGTAAACTTTATTGCCATTTAAAACTACACATGTAAAGCTTAAACAAAATTTCATGCATCAGCTCAGTTCTTGAGATTACAAAGGGAAGTGAAACAACACATACAAGCAGAGGAATAAACATAACTAAGAAATACAATACTACTCCCAGTACACAAAAGAAAGAGTAGAGACATTTACCAACACCCATATATGAAAAGAATAGCCTCCCCTGAGTTAAATTAACTACCCTATTTAAAGTAATACACAATACACTACAGATTGAAATGCCTAAGTTATTTGTCTAATATTGCACTTGAGTGAGTTAAATAATACTGACTATGGATATAATAAATAAATATTTCACTTACTGGAATATATGTAAGTATATATTGCACAAATAAATATAAAACTGACTTATTATGTGTCTAGACCCCTGGGACTAGTGCTAGAGTTCAGAAGTCTAATCACTGTTGGGTAGAAACTGTTATTGAATCTTGTAGTCCTGCAGCGGATGCTGTGATATCTCCTGCCCGATGTCAGATGCTTAAACAGTCCATGCACAGGATGCGTGTTGTCCTATATTATTTTGGTGGCCTTTTGGATGCTTCTTGCAGAATAAAGATGTATTGATGGAAGACTGGAACCGGTTACCTTCTCTACAACCCTCACCACTCCTTGTAGCACCTTCCTTTCTGCAACTGTGCAGCTTTCAAACCACACTATCAGGTTTCAGGTGAGGATGCTCTCCATTGCACATCTATAGGAGGAGGAGGAGAATATGAGAAAGAAGCTTAGCTTTTTTCAGCCTTCTTAAAAGGTGGAGGTGTTGGTGTGCTTTCCTGACCAGTTGGCTGATGTTTCCTGACCCATGAGAGATCCTCTGATGTGTGTACACCCCGGGATTCAGTACTCTTACCCCTCTGCACACTCTCATCATTGATCCTGGGTAGTTTGTTCTCCTTTTCCTGTTCCTGACCCATGAGAGATCCTCTGATGTGTGTACACCCAGGGATTCCGTACTCTTACCCTTCTCCACACTCTCATCATTGATCCTGGGTAGTTTGTTCTCCTTTTCCTAAAGTCGATGATAATCTCTTTGGTCTTGTTTACATTCAGGTCAAGGTTGTTCCCTTGGCACCAACTGATCCGAGATGCCACCTCTTGTCTGTACGTCCTTTCATCTTCCCTTGTGATGAGCCCCACAACTGTGGTGTCATCAGCAAACTTGATGATATGGTTGGACTTGTGCTTAGCATAGCAGTCATGGGTCAGAATGGTGAATAGCAGTGGGCTGAGAACAGATCTCTGTGAAACCCCAGTATTAATCATAATGCACTTTGATGTGTTCTTACCTGAACCTCTGTGGTCTCTCGATCAGGAAGTCCAGGATCCAGTTACAGAGATGTTTACTGATTCCCATATGTGCCAGTTTTTCTATCAGCTGAATTGGTACCACCATATTAAATGCAGACCTGAAGTCCATGAACAGTATCCTCACATAGTTGACTTTGCCCTTTAAATGCTCAAGGGATATGTGTAGTGCTACTGATACAGCATCAGCTGTGGATCGGTTAGCTCTGTACACAAACTGCAGAGGCTCAAAATCAGGAGGTAGACATGATGAAAGATGCTTTTTGTTCAGCCACTCAAAACATTTCATAACAGTGGCTGTCAAAGAGACTAGTCTGTAGTCGTTAGACATTTAGTTGGGTTTTCCAAGTTCATTTTTATTTCAAAGGTGATAGCTTTGTGATCTGACCTCACTAGTGAGGTTGAGACACTGGGGGGGGATGCTCCCCCATGTTGGTGAGTACTAGATCCAATATACTTGATCCTGTGGTTGGAGCGCACACTATCTGGTAAAGAGTGTTTGTGTTAATAAAGTCCAGGAAGCATTGTGCCTGTGAGTTTAAGAACATGTATGTTTCCTAGTCTATAGAAGGGTAGTTAAAGCCACCCATGAATATTTGGTTGGATGGTGAGTGCTTCTAATTCTAGGTAAAGGTTGTGAGACTCTTGGGGCATAGAGGATTACCTATAGCTAGCTAGGATATGGTAAGTGTCACTAGTCCTTCTGTAACACATAAGACAAGCAGGCGGGAGGTTTTGTTTAGAGGCTTTATACAAAAAAAAAAACACTTCAGGAGGGATAAAAGTATCATAAAGTACGAACAAACTAGTTAACAGACAGACCTTACATACATAACATGCTTACATCTCGATGGCTTACTACAACATGGAAGCCTAGCTTGCACATGTTTAGTATTTATACACTTGTGCAAGCCCTTTGATAGCTTCTTAAAGGTATATACACACACATACTGATCTACATCCTCCCTCTTAAAAAGATTGCCCTTTGTGAAAACAATATCAGAGTTAGCCATGCATTACTATATACATTAGAAACAAAACACAATGTTCATGTCCAAGTTGCTTCATATCTGCTACAGGGTTTAGAGATTCGACCACATCTTGTAACATAACAGTTTGTACCAAATTTAATAACAGGGACAGTCTGTGGTCCACAACTCATACTAGGAACGTCTGGATTCATCACAGGAATGAGAATGTCCTCTGGACCTTCCTCTGGAATTGAAACATTGGACAACTCACTCTGAGATAAACAGTCTTTCTCAAAGGCTATGTGTGGTATAGGCTCAGACACCAGTCTCAAATGCTTCCAATTCCACCTAAAAAGTGCTCCTTGTGATCCCACAATGTATGATCCCAGCTCTGGAACAGTTTTCTTCACGACACCAATCCGATCATAACCTTTGGATGTTTGCATCCTTACCACCTCTCCTTCTTGTAATAGATTGAGCAGTTTGCTGATTTTATCATAGTAGAACTTCTAGGTTAGGCTCTTCTTCAAGACTGGCTTTCACTAACCTGTTGTTCTTGACACATAGAACCAGCAATTGACTACTGATTGGTAATGTGGTTCTGGTTTGTCTCAACAGAAGTCTCTGAGCAGGGGAACCAAGATGTTTATCGTGAGAAACATTTCTGAGATTCAAGAGATTCAGGAAAACATCACTATTAATCTCATTTTGACTTCTCGAGTAACTGTTTTGCACTTTGAACTACACGTTCTGCCAAATCATTTGACTGCAGGTACTCTGGACTACTTGTCACATGAGTAAGGTCCCATTCTTCAGCAAATCGTTTGAACTGTTGGCTTGTAAACTGCGTGTCATTGTCAGAAATAACTTTGTGCAGGCTACCATGGACTACGAAATGACACCATGTTAGTAATAGTACTGGATGCTAGGTTGGGAAGTAGGTCAATCTTGAACCAAGTGGAGTAAGAGTCTACTAATATTAAATAATGTTGACCATTACACTTGAAAATGTCTGTGGCTACTGTTGACCAAGGTAGTTCCGGAATTTGGTTTAGCTAAAGTGGTTCCTTCTGTTGACGTGGTTTAATACTACTGCACACTGAACAAGACGAAAGTGCTCTCTCTCTGTCTTGTGACACACAAGGCCAAAATTCTAGTTCTCTAACCCTTCTTTTAGTAGACTTGGTTCCTGGGTGCCACGATGGAAGATAGTAATGTACTCTGGTTACAAGGATTTTGGAACAATGACTTGCAGACCATTCATAATGATACCTTTGTCAGACAAAATCGCATCTCTGTAGGGAAAATAAGGTTGCACTTCTTGAGGTAAACTAGATTGTTTTGATGGCCATCCTTGATTGATAAAGTGGATGAGCCTCTATAAAGTTAGATCTGTGGCTGTGTGATCTCTCAACTCAAGGCGTGTGAAGGAAAAATTTCTCACTTCCATGACTTCAAAATCAAGGTTATCATTCTCATGCTGTTCTGTGGTATTTCTGGGTGATCTGGACAATGTATCAGCAAGATAAAGAAGTTTGCCTTTCTTGTAGACAAGATTGAAATTATACTTTTGCAATCTCAGCATCATATATTGCAGTTGGGCTAGAGCTGAATGCATAGACTTTCTCAGGATAGTGACTAAAGGTTTGTGGTCTGTTTCGATCTGGATATGTCTACCATAAACATAATCATGGAACTTCAAACATGTAAACACAATTGCCAAAAGCTCTTTCTCAATCTGGGCATACTGCATCTCAGTTTGCATAAGAGTTCTCGATGCATAGGCTACTGGTCTACCCTCTTGAAGAATGACTGCACCTAGACCAAATTTCGAAGATCACAAGAAAGAGTAATTGGTTTGTGAGCATCATACTATCCAAGAGTTGGTGGACTGGCAATTCTCTGTTTCAGGACATCAAATGCTCTTTGGTGTTGTTCTAACCATAACCAGGATACATCTTTACATGTCATCTCTCTGAGTGGTGCTGAAAGTTGTCTCAAGTCTGGAATGAAATTCCCTAGGTAGTTGACCATGCCAAGAAAATGTTGCAGGGCTTGAACATTGTCTGGTGCTGGCATCTCAAGAATGGCTGTTTGTTTTGAAGGGTCTGGTCGTAGCCCTGTACTAGTAAAGAAATGACCAACATAAGTAAGTTCTTGTAGCCTGAATTTGCATTTGTGTGGCTTGAGCTTAAGATTCACTTGACATGCAATTTCAAGAACTTTTCTGAGGTTTCTGTCATGTTCTGCTTCATCATGACTCCCTACTAGTATGTCGTCCACTATAATACCATAAGGACACCCAGAAAAAATTTGCTCCATTGCATGTTGGAAGACTTCACTTGCAGAATTTATTCCAAATGGCATTCTCAGAATCTGTACCTGCCAAACAGAGCACTGAATGTAGTGAGCAATGAAGATTTTTTGTCAAGCTGAATTAGCCAAAATGAACTCTTTGCATCATAGACAGAAAAAATAGTGGCATTTTGCATAAAGGCTGTGACTTCTTTGACTGTGCACATTGGATGATGGGATCTTTTCAATGCTTTGTACAACTCTCATGGATTAGTACATATTCTGATGTCATCTGAGCTTTTCTTATGAGCTACCACCATGGAAGATACCTATTTAGTTGGAGTTTTAACTGGACAAATCACACCTTGTTGCACCATTTTATCATAGGAAGTTAGTAGGCTATTGGCCCTGAAGCCCTTACAAGCCTAGCCAAGAATTTAGCCCATGTTCCAACAAGTCAGCACCCTATGTCCCTGTCAAGCAGGGACATAGGTGGAATCCCAGGGGTGTATTTTATGTTCCCCATCCAGTTATCCAGGTTGCACTTAAAAAGGTTTAATGAGGTACTCTGCTTTTTGTGGAGAGGGAGTCTATTCCTCAAAAGGGGGAGTCTCTGGGATACAAATCTGTCCCACCAACAAGTCCTATTGATGTCACAGACCAAGTTAAGGTCTCACATGTGAGTTACTTGAGTGGAGGTTGACTTGCGGATATGCAGCAGTCCCATCAGGGCAGCATCTTAGTTTGCTTTGTATGCCAGACAAAGTTCGCCTCTAAGGAGTCTGTAGGAGACTGAGTAGAGGGACAGGGCTTTTAGCCTATCTGTGTAGAGTAGATGTTTGAGGCCCTGGATTCTCCAGGTGAGTAACCTCTGTAGTCTCTCCAGCTGCTGCATGTGCTTTGTGAGGTACATGCCAAAAGAGGCATTGTACTCAATAATGGGTCTTATAAGGGAAGTATACATGGATGTTATGACCACCTTGTCCCTGGATGAGATACCCTTACTAATGAGGTGGGCCATGTAGAAAGCTTTCCATACAATAGAGGCAATATGGTGGTCAAAAGTCAGTTTGCTATCAACTTAGGTGCCCAAGTCCCTCACGACTGATTGCATGCTTAGGACCTTATTATCAATGTGATAATTTGTGGGGATGCCACTCTCCCCAAAAGGGATGATGATGCATTTTTTGCATTCAGTTTGAGGCTATGTTTCTGGTACCAGTCATTTGTTTGGGTGAGACCATCTTGGAGGATGTCCACATCACTAGGGAAATTGATGACAGCACCCAGCTTGTAGACATCTGCAAACTTGATCAGCCATAGCCCACTGGACTTGGCCTGCACCTCAGAGAAGTATATCCCAAACAGCAGAGGCCACAATACTGATCCCTGGAGTGCACCACTTGTTACGGGTCTACTACTTGTGGTGGCTTCCCCTATTTTGACTAGGTGGGTTCTATCAGTGAGCCAGTTTGCTACCCATCTGGTAACATATGGATTGATGCCTAGTTGAGAGAGTTTATCTATTATACCTGAGTGGGGAATAGTATTGAAGGCTTTGGCCAGGTCAAGGTAGGTGGTGTGCACCATCTTCCCCTCATCTATGGCCTTGGAGACTGTCTCAAAGAAGTCAACCTAATTTAACTGGCATGACTACCCCTTGACAAAACCAAACTGGATCAAGTGTCTGGAGGTTGCCAATGTCCTTGTTAATGAGGTCCATGATAATATGCTCCATGGCCTTGCAGATCAGGCCAGTTAGGCTGATGGGTCTATAATTTCCTGGATCGGTGGATGTTCCACCTTTGTGCAAAGGGATTACAGTAGCTGTCCTCCACTCAACTGGGATGAAGTCATTACTCAGGCTTTGTTTGAATAGGGTGCCTAATGGTCCTGCAAGTTCCTGCCTGAGTTCATGTAGGATGCAGCCTGAGATGTTATCAGGTCCCATGGAGGCTGTATTTTTTGCCTTTTAGAGGGCAGTGATGACTTACTCCCTAGAGATAAAGGGAGGAGGGCAGGTACTGGGATGTCCTGTTTTACTGATGGGGGGGGGGGCAGAGTGAAGTATTCACCAAACCTGTCTGCCAGTAAGTTGGTTATAGCTACAGCATTTCTGTATGTGGTGTCCTTGACCACCAGTTCTGAGCAAATCTGGGTGCTTCCCTTGAGATTACATGCATATGTGAAGAAGGCCTTATGACTGTCTTTAGTACATATGGCCAGTTTGGACTCAAAGTTTGCTTTGGAAGATTTCACTAGTGCTCTTATTTGCTTGTTCATGCTAAGGAGAGATTGCTTCCAGTTAGGCACCTGCTCCTTCTTGGTCCTGGACAGCAATTGTTTTCCTTTTATTACAGAGTTTATGTATTGTAAATGTCCACCAGACAGGTTTACTCTTCCTTGAGGAGGAGGATTTCATCCTGTCTGGTATTCCTGATTCCATGCAGATATATAAATGCTCATATAGTACTTTGGTGTAGGCTTGAACATATATGCCAGTTCCTTTAAAGGGGAGAGGGGATTGTGAAGCTGTTTATACCTTTCCTCAGGAGGTTGTAATCAGCTTTGGAGAAGTTTTTTTATTTGACCCTAGCTGGGGGGGGGGGTCGGGGGAGATGGTGACTTCAAAATTGACTGCTTTGTGGTCGAACCTTACCAGGGATGTTGACACTGTTGGGATGCTGCAGTGGTTACTCATGTAGGTTAATACCAAGTCCAAGATATTTTCACCTCTTGTGGGGGTGTCAACCAACTGGTCCAAGGCATTTGCATTGACGAAATCAAGGAATCTCTGAGCATTTGTGTTTTGGCATGAGTATTTCTTCCAGTCTATGGTTGGATAGTTAAAGTCACCCAGGATCAGGGAAAAGGGTTGAATCTTGATAGATTCAAAGAGGTTCAGATAGGTGGAGTGGCCATCTTGAGTCAGAGTTGGAGGCCTATAGCTAGCTATGATTTGAATAGGGGTCTTGTCAGTTGTTAACTGCACCTGGAGCATTTCCTGTGCATTATGCTGTTTGACCAGCCTAGAGGTTTGTATGTCTTTTGCATACATTGCAACTCCACCTCCTTTTGTTTTGCTACCTACGGTTTGGGGTCTGAATGAATGATAGAATGAGTAAAATGGTATAGTTGGGGTGCTCTCCATAGCTTTGAACCAGGTTTCTGTGACTGCACAAATGTTAACTTCTTCCAGGGTTAAGAATGCTTGCAATGAGTGTAGTTTCATCTAACTCGGCTTTGACTCTGTCCTGCATGGCTATTGAAACTTTTTATGCTGGCCTGATAACTGGACTGACATCTGGGTCTAACTTCATGGCGTACACAACTGCCTAGTTTGTCTTTGTACAGATCAGCTTATGTAGAAAAAATGTAATGGGCAAAATTAGAGTCGTGGTCTTTTAAGCTGACTTGGTGAACTTCCTTGTTAAATGAAGGCAGCCCCATTTTCAAACTGTCTCTGAGCCCTAATAATGACTGAACGTGCCTATTGACCACATAAAATAAGTCATATCATCATCCAGCAGAGTAACATGAGAGCACCTCTGAGCCTTCAGTCTGAATTTCTTCACCTCCATAAGCAACAAGCTTTGCACATCTTGCCAAATCAAGCCTTTCACCATGACATACTCTAGCAAATGTTTCTGCTGACATAACATTGCACTTGGAACCTGTATCAACTTTGAGCTCTATGGGTTTGCCATTTATCCAGACAGTACAAAATACTCCATTCATTGCCCTAAATTCTACTGCATTAACTGTTTCATGAAGCAATGACATACCATCAACAAAGAGTAGGGTTGCAGCTCTATAATTGATCAACTTGTTTCTTAAAATGTTCCCTTTTAATGGAAGAATGTGGGCCTCTTGATTTACAAAACCTTTTGAAATGATTCCATTTATTGCATATGTGGCATTGTTGACCAAAAGCTAAACATTTTTCCCTTTTAGATTTATGGCTTCCACCACAGTTAGAATAGCTGGCAATAAAACTAAGTTGGGGCTCATGCTTTGAGTTTGCTGACTTATTCTTATGCTTCACTGAGACTGTGCGAACTCTGGAATTTGCTAGAAAGCTCTGGGGTTTACCAGTGAGTGGTGCAGGGGTTACAGTTGCTGCCATGTGCTTGGGCCTGTTTCTTTTAATAACGTGCTACATATTATCAGCATGAGCACTGTCACTGTGCCTTCTAGAGCTGTTCTCATTTGTAAGTATATCTGTGTACTTTTCTGTAAGCTTATATATCTGACAAATCTGAATGGCCTTATTCAAAGTTAAATCACTGTCATGAAGCAAAATCTTTCTCACAGCATCATCCTTTATACCATACACAAGTCTGTCTTTTATCAATTTATCCCTTAAATCACCAAATCTGCATGTTTTAGCCTTGTTTCTCAGGTCAGTTATATATGCTGCAAAATTTTCACCAGGCTTTTGATCCCTTATGCAAAATAAGTGCCTTTCCATTGTAACATTTGTCTGGGGATTGCACATTTCCCTAAATTTACATTTTAAGCACTCAGGGATCTCCCTTGACTCAGCTGGTACAACAATATGATGGTTTTCACCCTCTACTGTATAGATAGCAGGTGCATACACAAATGAGTGTTCCTTTTTATGGCTTCTGACCCAGCTAAATTAAGTAGAATAAATGCCTTTGTATGGTCATCTTTATCAGAAAATGCAGCCTGTATGAAAATGTTATACTCTTGCTCAAACACTCTCCAGTTCTCAAAACAAGTGTATTGGGTTTTCAAAATCTGTCTGCCATACCCACAAAGTATACACAAACATACTAGAAAAAAGGCCCTTGTAATTATGTACAAACTATTCTGTGAGCTTGTAATAGGATTCAAATACATAATAAACTCTTCGAAATACGGTACTTAGTGAAATATGCCCTGTAATGGCTATAGTTTTCAAAATAGCTTTACTGTAACACTGCACAAACATGAAAACACTTTTATATACTTCTGATAACTTGGATATCTTTGCTTAATACAAAAAATAAATGCTTTGTGAAAATGCGGTCATTTCCCTTTATTTTATTCTTTTTATGCAATTCGGACTTTATTTCAAACATTTTCTGTTGTAACTTGAACATTTTATCAATATTGTACAAATTGGTTAAGAGAATATCATTTAAAACATTTTGTATGCCTTGTTTCATATTTTATGAGTAAGAAATAGTACTGAGCAAGTTTTAATACCTGAAATTCGTTTCAGACCTTTTTTGTGAAGTATGCACATTTTAGAGATGATTCACGCCTGTATATTCCACCATTCCTAAGCAAGTGCCTTGAGTCATTTTAGCCATGCCGCCTTTGACTTCACGCCCCTTGGATATGCCGTTTCTGATTCCATGTCCTTTAGACATGCCACTTCTGGCACCATGTCACTCGTCTTTCTCTAACACATAAGACAAGCAGGTGGGGGGGGGTTTGTTTAGCTACATCATAAGTTCATAGGTCGGTACTAGGCTGTTGGCCCTAGGGCTTATACAAGTCTAGCCATAATGATTCCCTGTCTATTGCTTCCCACAAATATTTACTTTCCTGGACCCCTATCTAGCAGGGCTACTGATGTGATCCCCAGGGTGAATTTCCTATCTCCCATCCAATCTTCAAGGTTCCTCTTGAAGACAGCCATTGAGGCGCTCTGCCTGACATGTATGGGCAGCCCATTCCAGAGTATGGGGAGATTCTGGGTCAGGAACCTATCCCTCCAGCATGTTCTATTCATCATGATGGCAAGGTTAAGATCCCTGGATCATGTGGCTTGGAGGGATTGGGATTTCTTTAAGTGTAGCATGTCCAACAATTCTGGGTTTGACATGGCTTTGTATGTTAGGCAGAGATCGCCTCTGAGTAGGCAATATGCGAGTATAGCTGGAGTGTCTTTAGACAGTCAGCATAAGGTATCTGCTTTAGGCCTGTAATTCTTCATGTGAGGTATTTCTGCGACCTTTCTAGTTGTTGCAGATGTCTTGTGAGGTACATACCAAATGGGGCATTGTATTCTATAATGGGTCTAATGAGGGATGAGTACAGAGGGACAATGACCTTTTTTCTTGATGAAAAGCCCTTAGTGATGAGGTGTGCCACGTAGAAGGATTTTCTAACTGTTGTGGCTATGTGGTTATCAAAGGTGATACCACTATCCACCTATTCTCCTAGGTCTCTTATCATACTTTCACTGTTTAGTGCACTGCCACCTATGTGGTAGTTCACAATTATGTGTTTTTTCCCAAAGGGGACAACTATACATTTTTTGGCATTTAGCTTGAGCCCATGGCTCTGGCACCAGGCATCTGTTTTGGTAAGGCCCTTTTGTAGTATATACACATCATTTGGGGATTCAATAATGGCTCCCAGCTTGCAGTCATCTGCGAACTTTGTAAGCCAGAGTCCCTTATTGTTGGCCTGTACTTCAGAGAAGTAGATGCCAAACAAGAGTAGTCCCAGCCACTTGTCTGGAGCTGGATTTGGAGTCAGGAACTTTTACAATGTGTGTTTTGTCAGTAGGCTAGTTTGCAACCCATCGAGTGTCTTAGGGATTAATTCCCACCTTAGTAAGTTTATCTATGATTCCAGAGTGGGGGATAGTGTCAAAAGCCTTGGCGAGGTCCAAGTAGGCTGTGTGAACCACCTTACCCTCATCCACGGCCCTGGAGACTGATTCAAAGAAGTCGATCAGATTCTGGAGGCAGGATCAGCCCTTCATGAACCCAAAATGGGTGGGGTCCAGTGTTTGAAGGTTGCCAATGTCTTTATTTATAAGTTCCATGGTATTGAAGATCAGGCTCGTCAGACTGATGGGACGGCAGTTCCCGGAATCCAAATTGGATTCCCCCCTTCTGGAGTGGGATGACTGTAGTTGTGTGCCACTCTGTGGGCACAAAGCCTGAGGTGAGGCTATGATTAAACATGACACATAGGTGAGGTGCCAGTTCATTTTGTAGTCCATGCAATACACAGCCTGGAATGTCATCTGGTCCCATGGATGCTGTATTCTTGGCTTTGGAGAGTGCGTTTTTTACCTGGGTGGCCGTGATTACATTCTTTCAGTATTGTTATGGGCCCTTTAGGGGGGCGAGAGGGGGTTGGCACTGAATATATCTTCCAGGATATTGGCAATATCCTTGGTATCAGTATATCTAGTGCCATTCTGCTGTAGCTCAGAGCAGTATTGCCATTTAGTTTCTTGGCATAGCTATAGAATGCCTTGTGGTTGTCTTTGGAATCTTTGGCAATTTTGCTTTTGTAACTAGCTTTGAAAGATTTTATGAGGGATCTCAGCTTTCTACTGAGGCTGGTGAGGGAGTTCTTTTAATCCTGGGTTCTTCCTCTTTTCTGCAACAGTTTCTTCCTTCTTTTGTACAGCTTGTTTATGGCAGGGGACCACCAGATTGGCTTCCTTTTTTTAGAGGGCAGCGTCTTGGTTCTATTTGGGCTGGCTCAGTCCATGCAGGAGTGAATGTGCTCATACAGCACCTTAATGTAGGATTCAGCAATTAAACTTCCAGTTCCCATCTGCATGGGTGTCATGAAGTTTGTTACTTCTGACTTGAGAACAATAAATTTGGCTTTGGAGAAATTTTTTACAGTGATTTCCTTAAAGGGGCTGGGGGTGGGATCTGGATGTCAAGGGCAATTAGCTTATGGTCTGATCTGACCAACGAGGGGGTAACCACTGGTGTGGAGCATTGATCTCCCATGTTGGTAATGACCAGGTCTAGAATATTGGTACCCCTGGTGAGACTATGAATTAGTTGCTCTAGGCCATTGGAATTTATGAATTCCAAGAACCGTTCAGCAAAGGTGTTGGTACAGGAGTAGTTTTCCCATTTAATGGCAGGGTAGCTGAAATCATCCAGTATTAGGGTATTTGGTTGTATCTTAGTATTTTCCAGTATGTCTAGAAAGGTGTAGTGAGAATCTTGGGACATGGTGGGGGATCTGTAGCAAGCTACAATTTGTATTGCAGTTTTACCTAGTGTTAGTTGCACCTGGAGAATTTCAGATGCATTGTGTTGGGCAGCCAGCCTGGAGGTGTGAATATCCTTGGTGAGTATGGACACTCCTCCACCTTTAATGTTTTGGTCCTGGTTTGGTGGCTGAAAAGTGTGGCATGAGTTGTAGCCTGGTATTGCAGGGGTGCTCTCTGAACCAGGTCTCAGTTAGTGCACAGATATCGATGTTCTCCATTTTTAGGAGAGCCTCGAGAGAGTGCATCTTGAGGTTAAGACTTCTAGCATTGAGTAGCATTACCTTCAGATCTTGTTTGCTTGTACCCATTATGGTGGTAGTTCTGTCCTTTGAACCTTGCCTAAAAAAGGCACTATAAGGGTGGTAAGAGCCTTAGCCAGTAATCTGAATCCCAGGGGCGACAGGTGCAAACCATCTCTTGCAAAGATCGTGGCTTGTCAATCATGTCGTCCCAGGCAGACAGATACTGGATCCCCTTTGAATGACATCAGAAGCTTAGCCAATTATTGAAGTCAGTCATTTTGTCCATGTACTGTGGTATAATTCTGGGCGATGGCAGGATGCTACTCAGGGCTAGGGTCAAACCTGCCTGGGTTACATGATCCGAGAGCTATTCCATGTCTCTTGTCATGTAGTCTAGGGAGGTACGTCTCAAATCATTCACTCCAACATGGACAATGACAGAGTCATATTTGTACCTGTTGTGGAGTGACTTGAATGCATGCATTATGTGGCAGATCCTAGCACCTGACAGGCAACTAACTAATTTTCTCCTTGTTCAGCCTGGTGAGTGGGACATCAGTGTGCCTGACTAAGAGTCACCTATGACTAAAGTGTTGGATACGTTGTCTTGCCTTAGGGGCTGCTGTTGGGTGGCACACTGGTGTAGTGAGCTTTGTGATGCTTTGGGGGTGGTGTTTGTTTGTGTTTCAGCTTCAGGGGTCCTTGTTGCTTGGGCAGGTTAATGTTAAGAGCCTCCGCATATGTGGGTTTTGTGTTGCTATGTGTGGGTTTTGGTGGTATGGGTTTTGAAGGACTATGTGTTGTTTGAGGTGTTGTGTGGGTGTTAGCCTTCTCCTCTTGACTGTCTAGCACAATCTTGGCTGGAGAGAGCTTTGCTTCCAGTTTGGCTATGTAAGTGCATCTCTCGTAGGTTGTAGTGTTTGGTGGTAGGAGGAGAGGGTTGTCTGTGTTACTAAGACAATTGCTGCATTGCCCCAGTATGCCCAGAAACACATCCAGATGGATAGCAGCAGTATCATAAAGTATAAGCGAACTACTTAAGACAGGCCTTACATACATACATGTTTACATCTCAATGGCTTACCACAAAATGGCAGTTTAGCTTGCTCGCGCTCAGTATTTATACACTCGTGCAAGCCCTTGGATAGCTTCTTAAAGGTATATACGCATATATTGATCTACAGTAAGGGAGTTTACCTAAGGTGCCCTGTACGTGGATGAACTCCATGGCATCATCCCATTCGACCAACCTGGAGGTAAATTTGTTGCTAACGTAGATAGAGACACCTCCACCTTTAGTCCCTGTCTGTGTTGTTGTTCATTTAAATGTGTGGAAGGCAATGCAACCGTGCACTGCCAGAGTACATTCTATGACTTTAAACCAAGTCTTGGTAACAGCACCAATGTCTACATTCTCCATAGTGAGAAGGGCTTGCAGGGTGAGTCTTTTTGCTATGTTGGTAGTTTTGTTATTCTGGTATTGCCTAAAACAGCTCTAAGAAGGTGGATAAAGTTTTAACCAGTATCTGAAAGCGTACGGGGAACAGGTACAGACCATTACTGGCAAAACAATGTGGTCTATCAAACATGTCCTCCCATTTTGACAAAAATTGGATTCTCCTGGAGTGACACCAGAAACTAAGCCAATTATTAAAATCAATCATTTTGGGTTTATAGTGGGGCATCATCCTTGGTGAAAGTAGAATACAATGCAAACCTCATAACTATCTGTGACACACTGTGACACATATTGAGAGCAATCCATTATGTCTCTCTTTTTATAGGCCAGTGAGGTACATCTCAGGTCATTTATACCCACATAGACTATAATAGAATCATATTGATATATGGGGGGTGCAGTGGCTTGAGTGTGTGCATGATATTGCAGATTCTGGCTCCAGACAGGCAAAAAAAACACAAATGGCCCACACTCCAAGTCAGCTCTGCATTATTTAATGAATATATAACATGAATAACTAGCATGAATAAATTCAATACAGCCACATAAATTTAGGGATGAGAACAAAAGACAAAACAAAACACCTCAAAGGCATAGCGGATTTGGCATTAAGGCTTTATCAGTGCAAAAACATCATTCATCCTACATTGCCCCTTGCTTCTATTGGTTGTTACAAATGTTCATTAAGACCTGGTGCAAATAAAGTACCCAATTTTATAATCCACATTTTCTCTTTCTGATCCAGCAAAGAATGCCATACAACCCTATTCTTCCTATTTAAATACATTTTATCAATAATAATAATAATAATAATAATAATAATAATAAAAGTAAATTTAGCTGAGGAATGTTTCATAGTATATTTGTGTAAAGCATTTGTATTTCTGGCACATCTAATATCACTCATATGTTCTGACATCCTAAATTTCAAAGGATGAGATGTTTGTCCCACATAAAATGCGGAGCATGTACATGTGGCCAGATATATCGCACAGTCAATATTACAATTTCCATGCACCAAAATATCAAAAACCTGTGGTGTATTTTTAGATGTAAATTGTCTTTCCTAACAAACTTACAAAAGATTCCTCAGCAAAATTTACTTTTATTATTATTATTCATAGGTTCATAGGTTCATAGGCGTGTACTAGGCTAATGGCCCTGGAGCCTTTACAAGCCTAGCCCATAGGATTACCCTGGCATCGTGCCACCCATTAGTTCCTAGTGCCTCTGTTGAGTAGAGCCACAGGAGTGATTCCTGAGGTGAATTTTCTATTTCCCATCCACTCATCAAGATTTCTCTTGGAAGAGGGCCAGTGAGCAGCTCTGTTTTTGACATGTATGGGAAGTCTATTCCAGAACATGGGCAGCCTCTGGGTTATGAACCTGTCCCTCCAGCATGTTCTGTTGATTGTGGTAATGAGGTTGAGGTCTCTGGATCATGTGGTGCAGAGGGATTGGGATTTCTTTAGATGTAGCATTTCTAACACAGCTGGGTCAGACATGACTTTGTAAGTCAAGCAGAGATCGCCTCTAAGTAGGCGATATGAGAGTCGGCCCATATAGGACAAGTGTTTAAGGCCTAGGATCCTCTTTGTGAGGTACTTTTGTGGCCTCTCCAGTTGCTGCAGGTGTCTAGTGAGGTACATGCCAAATGGGGCATTGTACTCGATGACTGGCCTAATGAGGGAAGAGTAGAGGGAGACAATGACCTCTTTCTTCCTGGATGTAAAACCCTTAGTAATGAGATGTGCCACATAGAAGGACTTTCTGACCACAGTGGCAACGTGGTGGTCAAAAGAGAGGTTGCTGTCAGCCTGTGTTCCCAGATCTCTTATAACGCCTTCTGTGTTCAGTGGATTACCATCAATGTGGTAATTCAAGGGAACCAGGTTTTTCCCAAGGAGGATGACGACACATTTTTTGGCATTGAGCTTAAGGCCATGGTTCTGACACCAGTCGCTGGTCTCATTGAGGCGTTTCTGTAGGAAGTCAACATCACTTGGGGAGTTAATAGTAGCTCCCAAATTGCAATCTTCAGCACCTTTGTCAGCCAGAGTCCCTTCATGTTAGCCTGGAGTTCAGAGAAGTAGATACCAAACAGGAGAGGACCCAGGACTGAACCCTGTGGGACTCCACTCGTGACTGGTCAGCAGTCTAATTTGGAGTCAGCTACTTTCACATTGTGGGTTCTATCTGTGAGCAAGTTTGCAACCCACCTAGTGATATAGGGGGTTGATGCCTAGCTTAGTGAGTTTTTCTATGATTCCTGAGTAGGGAATGGTATCAAAGGCCTTGGCCAAATCAAGGTAGGCTGTATGAACCACCTTGTCTTCATCCACAGCTCTGGTGACTGACTCAAAGAAGTCGACCAAGCTGAGCAGGCATGATCTACCCTTCACAAAACCAAACTGTGTAGGATCCAGAGTTTGGAGATTCCATATATCCTTGTTTATTAGGTCCATGATGATGCATTCCGGAGCTTTGCATATCAGACTAGGCCAATGGGGCGATAATTCCCAGGGTCTGTAGTCACTCCTCTTTTGTGGAGAGGGATGACTGTAGCAGTGTGCCATTCAGTAGGGGCAAAGCCTGAGGTGAGGCTGTGACTTGAACAGGGCACACAGGTGAGGTGCCAGTTAACTCTGCAGTCCATGTAGAACACAGCCAGGGATATTGTCAGGTCCCATAGAAGCTGTATTCTTGGCCTTGGACAGTGCCATTTTAACCTGTGCAGCAATAATACTGGGTGCCTGGCAATCTACTGGTATTGTAATTGGTCCTTCAGGGGGGGTAAAGTTAGCACTGAATCTGTTGGCCAGTATATTGGCAATATCTGTTGCCTCAGTATAGGTGGTACCATTGTGCAGTAGCTCAGAGCAAATCTGGGTATTGCCGTGGAGATTCTTTACATAACTATAGAAGGCCTTGTGGTTGTCTTTACTATCTGCTGCAATTCTGTTTTCATAGCTAGCTTTAGAGGATTTGATGAGGGATCTCAACCTTTTACTGAGGCTGATAAGGGAGTTTTTCCAGTCTTGGGACTGCACCTTATTCCACATCAGTTTCTTCCTTCTGTTGTAGAGTTTTTTTATGGCAGGGTTTGGCTTCCTTTTTTTTGAGGAGCGTGTCTTGGTTCTATTGGGTATGGTGAGAGCCATGCATTTGTGTACGTGTTCGTACAGTGCACTGGTGTATGAATCGGTCATACAACTATTCTCCATTTGCATGGGTACCATGAAGTTAGCCACCTATGTTTTAGGAGCCCAAAGTTAGCTTTGGAAAAGTTTTTCATAGTAGTTAACTTTGTGGGGGGTTGGAGGGATGTGGATATGCAAGGTGATTAGTTTGTGGTCGGATCTAACCAGGGAGGAGCTGACTATTGGTGTAGAACAATGGTCACCCATGTTAGTAATGACCAGGCCAAGAATGTTGCTACCTCTAGTGGGGGTAAGAACAAGCTAGTCCAGAGCATTGGAATTAATGAATTCCAGAAGCACTGGGCAAGTGTATTGGTACAGGAGTAGTTTTCCCAGTTAATGGATGGGTAGTTGAAGTTGCCCAGTATGAGAGTGTCAGGTTGGACCCTAATATTTGCACTAGGTCTTAATAAACATTTGTAACAACCAATAGAAGCAAGGGGCAATGTATTAAAAGTGTTTAGGGTGAATGATGTTATTGCACTGATGAAGGCTTAATGCTGAAACCAGTATGCTATGTTTAGAACAATCCATCTTTGAGGTGTTTTTTTTTTTCCTTTTGTTCTGATCCCTAAATTTATGTGGATGTATTGAATTTATTGGTACTAGTGATTCACAGCACCGGGGTTGGGAGGGTGGCCTAATGGTTCAGGTGTTTGCCTTACACACGCAAGGTGCAGGGTTTGAGTCTCACAATGGATAATTAGCTAGGCTTAAATGGCTCATAAGGGCAGTTAGCCTATTACTAATCTATGAACCTATGTTATATATTCATTAAACAATGGAAAGCTGACTTGGAGTGTGTGCCATTTGTGTTTTTCTGCTGTTTGGTCTTTTTGCCCCTGCACCAGTCCGTACTTGCATGGGTGTGTGCATTCTCTCCAGGCAGGCAACTAACAGTTATTGTCTCCTTGTCTAACCTGGTGAGTGAAGCATCTGTGTGTCGTACAATGGAATCCCCAATGGCGACAGTATTATATAAAGTGATTGCTAGCCTTATGGGCTTCATTCTTTGTGGACCATTGGATTTAGGTTTATGTATTGTTTGGCGTTACTTTTGGTATGTGCTTTAATGATGGCTGAGGAAGTCTTTGAGGGTTGGGAAGGTTTATTTTAAGTGCCTCAGCAAAAGAACATCTATATATGTGTGAGGAGTGGTATGTGTGAGTGATGCATTGTGTGTTGTTCACAACCTTTTTTGTAATCGAGATTTTTGGTTCCAAGGAAGTTCTGTATTTGCATCTTTCACATACTGTGTCAGTTTATTTAATGATTAACTGGCTGTCTGAGAACATGAGGCAATGGCTACAAGGACATTTGAAAATTCCTGATATGTGTTGTCCAGTCCTGTATTAGGGTGGGCTATTATTGTTTAAGGACTGGGCTTCAACAGGGGTCTCCTAGAGTGGTGAGTAGGAAAAGTATATAAATACTGTACACAACAAACAGCAATAAAAAAGGAAAGGGAAGGACTTTGGAAGTAAGGTTATCATAAGGAGCGGAAGAGTGAGATATAACCTTTTCTAAGCACAGCAGGAGAAAGTGAGAGAGTTGGGGAAAAATTCAAGCTACAAGAAGCAGTACTTAATCTTCTGTTATGGAGATAATCAGAAGTTAGATTTTTTTTGTTTAGTGTTTAGCAGAAATGATCCACATAAATCAATCATTAATAGCCACACTAAATGGCCACACTAAATTCAGGGTTCCTATAAGAACGACGAACGCTTGAAATTTCGAATGGCATATGGTCGACACCATATGATCGAAATTTTAAGCGTTCGAAGGTTAAACGTAATGGCGCCGTTCAGTGCAGAATGAAAGAATTTCCCTTTTCTGCACTGAAGTGTAATCTTGGAGTTGGTATATTTAAATAGGGGGGGTGTGAGGGGTGCAGTGGGGCTTGCCTCCCAGCCTGCACCTTTAAGGTAAGTTTTTTTTTATTATTATTATACATTCAAACTTTTAAACTTTGATCATATGTTGTCGAACATATGGGATTCGAAGTTTAGAATTTTTGAATATATAATATAGACCCTAATTTCAAGGGACAATGTTATATCGTTTTACTCCAGTGAGTAAGCAGATCAACAAAAGACAGCTCTAACAAGGCCCCTACTCATCATAGCCAGTTTCACTCCCAGAAAAAAAACTATTTCTGACCCAGAGACCTGTTAGCTACTTTTAACAAGGCAGCTTAATATAAAGAAACAAAATATTTACTTACGAAAAAGTCAAATAATTTACTTACAACAAGCCAGAGATCAACCAAGTGCAAAACAGTTCCGAGTCTTCTGTTATGGAGATAATCAGAAGCTAGATTTCTTTGTTTATTGTTTAGAAGTGCTCCACACAAATGAAGCCTTACTGACCACACTAAATACCAGGAACAGTGATATATAGTATAAGGCACCAACAATAATTCAATCAGTATGCAGATCAGTGAAAAACAGCTGTAAAATCAAAGCCAAAGGCAGTAGCTTTGACAAAGTAAATTGCTAACAGTCCTGGGAGAAGAGATTCTCAATGTCCACATTAGGTCCCTAGCTTTACATATGAGGCTAGTGAGAGTAATGGGTTTATATTTCAGTGTGTCTATGGTGGGCATCACAATGGAGGCAATCATATGGACATAAAGAAAACAACTAGAGATAGGGAGGAGTGGATAATGTACAGGGTGTAAACACTCTAAGGAGGGAATATAGTGATGTGGGATAAATCAGGATGCTGGACACTGCATATACCTTCAGACTACTAACAGAAGCTGGATCAAACCAGAGATGACGCAAGAAGTCCTGATGGTTTCACTGTGATGCCCCTTCTGGATCTATCTTTGGAGGAACCTTGTATGAGGCCTCAGAGTGTAGCCTGGTGAATCCCAATGAAAAGATGAGGCATTTCATCAAAGATGAGAGACAGTGTATGAGCCATGGCTGCCTTGACTTTCAACAGCCTCACATGTGGCAGTTCACTGAATGGTGGAGGAACCTCTGTTGCCAACTTAGTTATAGGGCTGTGGGGCCCTCTAAGATGATAAGTGGAGGGGAAGGGCTCCACCATGAGTCGTCTTACGTCACTTGTTCTCACCATAGATTCCTCAGTGGAATGGCAAATGGATGTGAAATGATTTTTATACTGGCAACACTGGTTTACTGCTAATCCAGAGTACCGAACAACTGGCATAACTCATATCCCTACCGTCTCTGCGAGCAGCCTGTACATCATCCTTCTTTGTGTTTTCCCGCTGCAGAACCTTGCCTTCTCACTGACATTGGAATAATGACTTCCAAAACTCTGTCCATACAACTCAAACATGCTGCCGATGTCCAATATCAATGCCTTTACATAAAAAATGGTAACCACGCATCCTCATCGCAGACTGCATTCTCAGCACTAATATCAGGAGTGTAGCTAGGGTGGGGAAAAGAGTAAAGCCACCCTGGTCAAAGTGTTACGGGAATTTTTTATTTTTTTTTGCTCCTTAACTTAACGTTGATGGGAGGGCTATACAGGGGAATGGCGCTAGATGCCTGAATAGGTAGCTACACCTCTGATCTAACAAGGAGATTGAGCTAGTTGTGGGGATTAAGGTCATGTAACAGCCATAATATAACATTTATAGATTCACTGTGCCAAAAAAGTGCATAGTCATGCATCATGTAACAAGCAGACCTTTTTCTTTATGACTAGAAATGATACATACTATCACTGCCTGATTGCTGTACAGTCACACTTATCTTCCTGAAATTTAAAGCAGATGTATGATTGAAGATGCAAACAGTATTTATCAAATTAGACAAACACACGTTTATCTGCACAACTAATGACAGTTGCCATAGGCAACCTACAATAAGATTTGTTTATTTATTTATTTGAATTTGCTAACCAGGGCAAAGCACTGATTATACATGACCAGTTTCAGTGTAGTCTGGAAGACAGTATTACTGAATAGAATGCAATTAGTCAATTACAAGGAGACTCAAAATGTGACAATAAAAACACAAACTCTTAATTACACAAGCCTATAGATAATATGTAGCGAGGATAAAGGAGCCCAGGCAGTATGATAAGCTTTTTGTACCCTTTAGGCCACATAAGCAGGGTAAGCCAGTCTCCTAGCTGAATGTAATTTGTGCGAGAAAAATGGGAATGTCCTAGAGAGACTTGTGAAACCCACTTGTCACTTTATCAAGACACATGTCACCATCACAGCCTTCTTTGGAAATTTATTATTCCAACTCATCTGTGAAGCAGTTACTGGCATCATTGGGCACGTACTTCAGGCAGTACAGACTGGCTCCTCAGTCCAGGACTAATACCCTCCTAATGTATAAGGAATATTGCTGTGGAGATCGTTAGGATGAACAATGTACAGTTATGGGAGCACACACACCAACACAATAGATGTTAGAGTAAGAGGATCACCACTGTAGTATAAGCTCCCACCAAACTTACATTACTTAGTAGCTATCTCTTCTTCTAAAGAGACAGACAAATCACAAAAATGAAAGGCAATAGTCAGCACTCCAGTATACTGGCTCAGGGAGCCCTGTCCATGGAACCCACAAGACAAGTATAATGTTCCAAGATGTTAGAGAAAAAAAATCATTAAATTCCTCATCAGTTTTACAGGTGGAGGACTTAAGGAATTATCTCTTCTTAAGTGAAGCCGATTTACAAGTAGACTTTTCTGACCATAAGGAATGGAAACTCCATTTTAACCTATGTCTGATTGATGTTCTGGACTAAGGGAGGATTCTGGCTCCTTTCTGGGGATGTGCACAAATCTCTGGAAGTCAGACCAGAATAGCAGACATCCCATTGCAGATAAGTCCCACAGATAAAGACTCACAGTGTATCAGTGATCCTACTGCTCACACATTCGATGTTGTAGTAAAGTTATACTCCCACGACAGTACTTTGTTCTACTATCATCTTATGTTTCTAGAACGCCTCAACAGAAATGTTTCACTCAAACAGTGGAAATGCACTGGCACATTATGCTTAATGAACTGAAATGGGTTGGAAGCCTGCATTATACTACTATGATCAACACTGTCAGAAATGGGCACTACATTCTTTTACCTGTCGCTAATTTGTTTTGTTTGTATCACATTGTGCATGTATATAATAGGCATTGATTCATATGGCTCCCTACTGAAATGTCAGTGCTCTAAATGCCGAGTGCCAATACGGCAAAAAAAAAAAAAAAGAAAACACAGGAGAAGAGCATATCTCAAAAAAGTTCTTTAAATTTCTTTTTGCAGGGGTGGGCAAGCCTCCCTGTACTCCCCCCCCCCCCGAACTTATATATACCGACTCCAAGATCACCATACCTCGGCAAAAAGAGAATATTCTGGGAAATGGCATCTCTGACTTAGTGTATACAAGTCCAATCTTTCAGTCATTCAGTCTCCATATTTTGGAACTCATTCTATCACACCCTGACATTTCAAATGATTACCATTTCAAATAAACATGCTGTACTAGTTTTAAACATATGGTGTCTGAGTAAATTGAAACATTTACTGTACTAATCCAGTTTGCAGATTATAAAGGTATAAAAGGAGGAAAACAAAATCCTCATCACAACTCATTAATGCTGAGAACTGTCTTGGGTAACATCTTTGAGATCATTCGAGTGCATCCTGAGGTGGTATAGCCACATGTATGTTAAACCCACTTACATATATATATATATATATATATATATATATATATAGGGAGTGTGGGGGCTTTCCCCTATATTAGTGAATGGGGGTGTTTGCAAATAATATTTTGTGTGTGTTTTACAACCCTGGGAGTGTTTCTGTTTTGGCAAGGAATTCCCAAGGTTTTCGATGTTCTAGAGTCAAATAATCACAAATTCAGTCAAACAAGATGCAGTTATTCATAGTGGACCCATCAATTTTCTGTGCCAACATGGGCCAGTTCATGGATAAAAAGGGTCTCTAATCTGACTATTTATCTCTTTAGTTAATAATAGAAAGAAATAAAATACATTAAAGTATCCTTCAGTTCCAGGTGCTATTGTTTCCACAACCCCAGCACCATCATTCATTCATTTATGTATTTATTTATTTATTTCTTAAGAGTCTTATAAGTATGAAGATCCTACTGATCCAGCTCTTCTAAGGAGGAGACCTTTGGGACAGCACCAAATAAAAGTATTGTTAAAGGTATATGTAGAGCACTGGATAGCACTCAAATGTTACATATGCATTGCTTTAATATGAAACAGTGCAGGTTGTAGAAATGATGTCTGGGTACTGGTAGGTATAATGGCTCAGAATATCTGGAGAGGTACCTTGGCATGAGCTCAGAGATGTTCTTCAGCCCCTTTATCTTTGCAGTATCAGTAGCACTGCATTTCTAAGCATTTTGCCTGAATGCTCTTTATCATAACAAAGAAAACAAACACAGTCTCAACTTTAAAATGGAGCAGAATGAAATAATGAGACCCACAATTAATGTTGCAAACCAGATAAACAGAGAAACAAATAAAATAATGCTGGTATAAGTGCACGTGTACTAGAAAAAACTGCTGGCAAGGTACTGGCTTTCAGAGAATAGCCTCTGCTCAGCGAAAGATTTATAGCAAAGCTGAGGCCTTAATTCGTGTTGCTGCCTTTCTAACCAGCAGTAATTGTCTGCAGTGAGTTAGTTTAGCCCATTCATTATTTTTCTGATGTCTGGTTTATACGTTTCATGGTCACAGGGAGCCAAAAGAGATTGTGTCAGCAAGCAGCACAGACACACACACACACACACACACACACACACACACACACACACACACACACACACACACACACACACACACACACACACACACACGTAATTCAAGAGGATTATCAGTTTACCTATTTGCAAGTCTTTGGATGTGGATGCAAACCAGTGCCCACACTGAAAACCCACACAGATACAGTAATAACATTCACAGGAAAGCCATCCCAAGCAAGAATCAAACTACAATTAAGTGCTGTGAGACCACAATACCAACTGTTTTTTCACTGTGGTTAGCAGCTGCTTTAGTTATGGACCATACCTGGGGTGTCCCCTCCACATGTTCCAGGGAGAACTCCATAACTGTTGCCCCCACTTAACTGTGGCCACGTTCCAGGGAAATAAGCCAACTGAATAATGAGTTTTAACTACAGAAACTGAGAATAGGCATCAAGACCCATTAGACAGCAAAAACTAGGAGAGAAACAAAAAAATTATATTACAAAATGCATAAAAAGTAAACAAACAAAAAAAAAGAATTGTACTATAACTGAAATCCCTTTCAAGGTGATGAATATCTAAGCCACCACTAATGAACCAACAGTAGTTTTATGTTAGATAAGGACTTGCAGTTTCAAATGCCAAATAGATAAAATACACAGACTAACCAAGCATGCATAACTTAGTACAAATGCATAACTTAGTACAAATGCATGCATAAGACAATTAAATGATAGTTTTGTGTTTGCTATTTTTTTCATTGCTGCATCCACAACCTTCCTATCTGTCTTATCTGTCGGTATGCTTGCTTTGATCCAAGTCCTGGCTAGTCCAAAGGGAGCCTTCTGGAATTCTATGACAGGGGCTAACCCTAAAAAAGGGATGATGGAACCATGTATTGCACAACCCTCAAAATCAGCTCTTGTCAGTCAAAAAAAACAAAACAAAAAAAAAAAAACATAAGGGCTTTTTTGCTGTGGCAACCTCATCTCTTTATTCAAGCCCTTCTCTAAATGTGCAGTGTACATCCGAATGTTTTCATACTTTAACATAAAATGTCTGCTCTTTCACTCTTAGATCTAATGCCAACACTTCAAACACATCACTGTAAAGCCAGAAAATCAGACCCTGAGGGACTTTGCCTCCCTTTTAATGTAAATTAACTTTTCTGTTTTTGTCATGCACTTCGCAAGTTAAATGGCAACATTGTAATAAAAAAATTGATTTTAAGCCACATTTTTGTTTTTATGAATAAAAATGAAAAGATCGTACCCCCCAGCAATGACCCAACTGTTATTTGAAAAAAAACCTTCCTCATTTCCCCATTAAGTGTCTGTGTGTGGGAAGCAGTCCAGTTGTGTTGCGACACAAGGCTTCTTTCATGGATTACACACGTCTCTTCTTGTTCCACTTATATGATCCAAACAATTGCATAATTGTTTCAGCAGTTTGGTCAGCAGGCAGGAAGCAGGCAAGCTGTGAACTCCTTGGGAAGAAAATTATGAATGGACAGCTGCTATAAAAGGAATAATAAAATCCCTCAGCAGCTGCAGAGCCATTTGTTTATGATGTGAAAAAAATAATGGATGTAAATATTCTGTTCAGTAATGCCACCAGACTCCTTTACCCATTCATCTGAGACATTATAATACATTTATTGTGGGATTTTGACTGTTTCTATTACTTGGCATAGCTTATGCTACATTGTATGGGAATGTACAGTAAGAATGAATCGTACATAGATGAAAGATAGCTGTCTTTTATAATAGCACAACTTTAATTCGGCATGACAGTTCTCCGTTACTTGCTGCTGGAGCTCTACAATGTTAGTAGTATGGGTTTACGTCAGCACAGTATGTCAGCATTGCTACTACCTGACAGTACAATTATTAATTCTTCTGACAAAGGAATTGATATTCAGTTTCTGACATGAGGTGTCCATTAAATGGATGCATTAAAAATATATATACCTTTGTAAAAGTGCATGCTATAAATGAAATGGAAGTGCTTCAGCTTCACAAGCATGACATTCTCATATTGCGCAGACGTAATGATTGAGAGATGCTTACTATGTTTAGTTGTTTTACTAAATGAGTGGGTTTGAGACTATGCCGGATAATGCATTAGTAATAATCATGCACTAATGACTCACCAGTACAGAAACCTTGAGAAACAAAAGAAAAAATCTATCTAGTTATTAATTTGGCAAGCATTTATTTTTTGCTGATATAGATAATTCATGAATAGTATTGTGGCATTACATTTAATTTTTGCTTTTGTGCTAACAGACAATTCCTTTAGCCCTGTTCTTATTTCTATGACATTCCTATATAGGGATATGATAGTAAAAGATGTATACTGTGGCACATTCTATATAGCTGTGCTACAGTAACCATTTACATGCAATACATGTACACGATACACAAAACATGCAATATGTATGTGTGCTTACTTGCATGAGCTTGTGCATGTACACTCATATGCACATGTGCACACACAAACACACAAAACCCTACACACACACACACACACACACACACACACACACACACACACACACACACACACACACACACACAAAACCCTCCATGCACACCACACACAACACACACACACACTCGCATGTAGACACTAAACACATTCCAGACAGAGCAATGTCTAAACAGTAATTGTGCTGTGTAGGTTCTCTACTTTTCTACTCAGCAAATTAAAGACTGTCACAAGCCTCCTTTTTGTATAAAGATTTGTGTTGTTATTGTATAGCACCTTTAGAAGGCTGCTGGGTAAAAGGCCTCCATGGCTGAAGTAAATGGACTACTATTGTCAGTACTGGGACTTCTGAGTGACATGTTCATGGTAGTGCAAAACGGAAATGGAAATCAAATAAGGAAGCTGACAGGATGGAATGAGTTAATTCTTCTGAGTTCCCATATTTAACATAAAAATTATAGTATGAACCATTGTGTCTATTCTTAGATGCAGTAGCTTGTTTTATAGGGGATCTTCTGTGTTGATTCCCATATTTAATGTAAAAATTGTACTGTTAACAGTTAACTCCATTCTAAAGTACAGTAGCAGGTTTTGGAGGTAACACTCCTCTCAATCTCTTAGCACAAGAAAGCTGGACAAAGCAAAAAAATAATGGAGGATAGAGGCCTAAAAATAGGAACACATTTTAAATATTTTCCTTGCAAACTTAAAAGTTGCTAGATTAAAAGGTTTTGTGTTACCATGCATTTTCTAAAGGCAATGTAATCTGAAACTCAAATATCTGCCATTATTTAGTGAATTCATTACTTACCGATTTGCCAGAAAACACAAATTTTAGGAGGAACAGGTCAAAAATATGAGGCAAAAATCTGAGCATTCTGTAAAAATCTGGACAGTTTGAGAGGTATGTGGCCTTGCATATCGAGTCTGCTTTTACAATGTCTGCTCTATGGACTAATCTTCTACATGGATTTTTCTAAGTCCTTAATATCATTCAGAGACAAGGCATGCAATGTTATGCTTAGATTAGTCCCTGATATATTTCAGGAGAGGGATTGGCTGTCTATTGTACAAGACTTTGGCGTGCTGCATCTCCATGGAGCCAGCCAAGATGTTTCAACAAGCTCAGCAGGATACCAATGAATAACTAAGCACACAAACAAGCAAAGGGTTAAAAGTACAATATGAATCTTAAGGTATTAAAAATGACATATGATATGAAACAGGACTAAACCTGGTTCTCGTTAAAGGATGGTATTTTACTGACCCCCTTTAAAGATGCCTCATTGTCATATGCTCCGATTCAGGAAAGTAGTAGTTTCCATGGAAAAGGTGCAAAAGGCAGAATGATCATGACCAGTTGTTTTTGGATGGATCCTGGGAACAAGAGGTAGCCTTCCAGTGGCCAATCAGAGTGAGTGGATAATAATACACGGTAGCTAGGACTGAGGATGTATATGCCATTGTGACTGACTATTAAGATTTTACATACTGACCTTATTGTTGCAGGTAACTAATGCAAATCCTGCATTTCAGGTAATATAGTTGCAATGAAAAATATAATTCAGAAGCCTGGCTGTCGAATTCTGCATATTTAAAAGGAGGACAAGCTTGACATCAAACTCCCACAAAGTTAGGAATATTACAGTGAGTCACACTGGAACAAAACAATGCATGTGCTACTTCTGGCAGATCTGATCAAGGTATAAAGTGAACAGTGCTGGAGATGTTCCTTAGGGGAAATAGGATGGCTATGAAACTGCTGTCACCTGGTCTTTTAGTGAGAAGACACTGTCATGCACCTTTCTCACAAACACCAGCTTCTTCCTTCTGTAGTAGATGGGGAAGAGTAAGCTGTGGGGCATTTAATGGAAGAACAGCATTGCATACAAGCCTTTATTTAGATTTATCATACTTGAGCTTCAGGTTGCTATGGTTCATTCAGTTTAGGTAGCAATTATAGCTGTCTTCAGGAGTGGTAAAACTGGATATTCCTGAGAAAAGTAAATGTAAAGTTGGATCTGTCATTAGATCTATCATCAGCGTAACAGGGATACTGCAGATCTCTTCCTTGAATGTTGTACTAGGGATAATGTGCGTGATGAACAACAGGGAATCCAGGACTGACCCCCCCCATGACTAAACAGGTAGCTCCTACACGAATTCAAGCCAGGGCAGACTTGTTAAGAGCACCAAAATAGTGAAAAAGACAGACCAGATAAAGAAAGGAGATGATTGACCACACCAGAAATATAAGAACTCAAGCAAGATTTTACAGTCTGTGATCTCAAATGCAGACAAAAGATCAAAGAAGACCAGCTTACACTATAGCCATCGATCTCTTGTACAAGAGGGAATCTGGGATTGCAGTCTCTCCATGGAGCTTCATAACTCAGCAGGTAACTCATAGAATAATTTAAGCCGAAAGGGACTTGTTAAGAGCACCAAAAATAGTACAAACACAAACTAATAAGGAAAGAGGACGAGTGACCATACAAGGAATATAAGAACCAACCTCATTAAATATTTTCCTTGCATTTTCATGTCCATGCATTCAGTGCGATCCATGGAACACATTCATTGCCAGTTCTGATTGCTTGTCTTAGGTTTATCAGTATTTTTATAGGTCATATCTCAGGCCAGATATCTTGCATCTTCCTGATATGCACATATTAGTTTATGAGAAACTAAATAGATAAAAAGTACAGAAACATTATTAAACATTTGAATGCTGCAGTCATTTTGCTTCCTCTTTTTCCTATAATCTCAGGGTCTTGGTTGGTGATGCTGGGTCTCTGCAAATGGATAGAAATGACAAATGAAAATTATTAGTTTTTAGATATCATTCTTGGTGGGTTTGCAATTTGCTGATCTTGAGCTGTTCAACACAGGTTAAAAGATACTCTGACAGTCTGTCCTTCCTTGTATTCTCTATGATATCTGAAAATCAGAACTGTTAGAAGTATGACAAAAAACAGCTGACAATTAACATTTGGCTTGTTGTTTTCCTCTGCCGGCTAATGCAATTGTATTTTATTGACTTTATTTCTCTATGCTAGACTTATGCATCATGAAAACGTAGCTCTATTTTCTTTCTTTTTGTCTTTATTTTGCCATTGGAAATAACATGTTTGCCTCTGCTTTCTTTTCTCTTCTGTTTTTTTTTTTTTTTTTTTTTTTTTTTTGCAACTGTTCTCCGTGCCTTTTATCAGGTTTTAGTTAATTTCTCAAAATAATCAACCTGCTTACCCAAGAGCTAGACAGATGTGAAAGTACAAATGATTAGCAAAGAAACACTCCTCTCATGTTTCCAAGCATGTTCCATAAAGTTTGTGCATTTGACACAAGATACCAATATCCGCGCTAAACTTGCAGATAATTGTGTAATATGTAAATATATCACAATGAGCTCAGAATAACTTGGTGCACAAAGGAGTTATCACAGTAGCAAATGCACACTAAACAAACCCGCAAGCAATCCATAAATAATGAGAAATCGTTGTCAAAACCCATTGTGCATTAACAAAGTTATGGAAAGATTATCACAATTCAAGCATTCTAGTTGTCTTACATACAGATCTATAATGGAATCTTCCAGTAAGGTTATGGACAACTATGGAATATAATCATTATTATAAAAAAAAAAAATGCCAACTATACTAATTTAAGCTGCATTGCATTTGTAATACATATTTTAGAAATCTGTTCAGAAACATTACAGACAACTACAGATATTTCCATAAATCATTTACTAACAAACTATATTTTCTTTTAAGCTCCATGTCCTTTGTAATACATATCTTCAGTAATTTTTTCAGTAAGCTCAGAGACAACTACAGATATTTCCATAAGTCATGTACTAAAAAAATATGCCTGCTTGCACTTATGGATTCCAATGAAATCTGTCATAGTTCTAATAATAAAAAAAATTAATACAGGCAAAGGACAATTGCGACGACATCGCCACAGCTAACATTGGGTTCAGAACTTGTGCGGCAAATACAAGTAACACACACACACACAATGAAAGTGGGAGATAGAAAAAAAGATATGGGGTACATGTGAAGAAGGGGGGAACACAAAAGGGGATGTTTGAATAGGAAAATCTGAGGGAAAGTCAGAGGGGAATGGTCAATTTTTTTTTTTTTTTTGGATGGGAATAGACTCCATTTTTTTAAGAATAGAAGGAAAAGTAAACATAGAGAAAGAGGAGGAGAATGACATCACAGCAGATAAACACACACAACAGACAAAGGTTGGAAAAACCAGTAAGGACAGGTAAGCTGCACAGGCAGCACACTGCACAACATGGGCAATGGGGATGCATGTCAGCCATCTTGGTATGACATGTTGCAAACTCTGTGGCAGTTGCATGTGGGTGTGTATGCCCAATGGTAAATGTGTTTTGGAGGTTAATAAATAATAATCACAGTACAAAGTGGATAAATAAACACGTATCCTAGTAGTCTGTCATGTGTTTTGGAGGGTAATAAATAATAATCACAGTACAAACTGGATAAATAAACACGTATCCTAGTAGTCTGTCATGTGTTTTGGAGGGTAATAAATAATAATCACAGTACAAATTGGATAAATAAACACATATCCTAGTAGTCTGTCATGTGTTTTGGAGGGTAATAAATAATAATCACAGTACAAAGTGGATAAATAAACACGTATCCTAGTAGTCTGTCATGTGTTTTGGAGGGTAATAAATAATAATCACAGTACAAAGTGGATAAATAAACACGTATCCTAGTAGTCTGTCAGTAGTGCAAGTATAAGCCAAGCAACATCACAGATAAGCACATGCAGGTCTAATAATGCTAGATAAATCTAGCAGATGACAGAACCAAACCAATGACCGTGCACAGACTCGGTGCCAACTTTACCCCTCTCTCTACTCTCTAAAGGACCAATCACAATACCAGAAGAATGCCAGGCACCCAGCATTACTGCAGCACAGGTTAAAGTTGCATTGTCCAAGGCCAAGAATACAGCTTCTATGGGATGAGACAGTATCCCTGGCTGTGTTCTACATGAACTACAAAGTGAACTGGCATCACACCTGTGTGCCCTGTTCAATCACAGCCTCACCCCAGGTTTTGTCCCTACAGAATGGTGCACTGCTACAGTCATCCCTATCCATAAAGGGGGAGCGACTACAGATCCTGGGAATTATCACCCCATTAGCCTGACGAGTCTGCTATGTAAGGCTATGGAGCGCATCATCATGTACTTAATTAACAAGGATATAGGGAATCTCCAAACTCTGTATCCTACGCAATTTGGTTTTGTGAAGGGTAGATTATGCCTGCTTAACCTGGTTGACTTCTTTCAGTCAGTCACCAGAGCTGTGGGTGAGGGCAAGGCAGTTCATACAGTCTACCTCGATCTGGCCAAGTCCTTTGATACCATTCCCCACTCAGGAATTATTGATAGATTCACCAAAATAGGCATCAACCCCTATATCACGGGTCTATATTAACTCACCGAATGCTTAAAAAAGCAAATGGTGATTGATCAACTCTATGTAAGCAAAAGCTTACAATATCGAAGTGTCCAAGGGAAAAAAATCGCTGTTCCAACAAAAAAAATAAAAAATAAAAATGAATTTCAAACATTACATTAAGTGGAATGCTGTGTGCCCACCCACCACACACACACACACACACACACACACACACACACACACACACACACACACACACACACACACACACACACACACACACACACACCCCTACTTAAATATACCAACTCCGAGACTGCACTACAGTGCCAAAAACGGCAAAGTACTGAAGCTGCCAAGCGAATTCTTTCTCAGGGAAGGAATTTGCTTAAGAGACGCTTCGATATTTTCCATTTTCTGCCTTTTAAGTTCGACCAAGACACATTCGAAAGAATGCGTCTTCGGCCTTCTAATATAGACCCTATATCACTTGGTGGGTTGCAAATTGGCTCACAGATAGAGCCCACAGTGTGAAAATAGCAAACTCCAAGTCAGACTGCTGACCAGTCACGAGTGGAGTCCCACAAGGATCAGTCATGGGTCCTCTCCTGTTTGGCATCTACTTCTCAGAAGTCCAGGCCAACACGGACTCTGGCTGACCAAGTTTGCCAACGATTGAAAGCTGGGAGCCATTATTAATGCCACAAGGTATGTAGACATCCTACAGAAAGGCCTCACTGAGACCAACGACTGGTTTGAAACCATGGCCTTAAGCTTAATGCCAAAAAAATGCATTGTCATTCCCTTTGGGAAAAACTCAGTTCCCACTAATTACTACATTGATGGTAGCCCACTGAACACTGAAGGTGTTATAAGAGATCTGCGGACACTGGTTAACAGTAACCTTTCCTCCTTCAACCAATACATTGCCACTGTGGTCAGAAAGTCCTCCTATGTGGCAGATCTCATTACTAAGGGTTTTGCATCCAGGAAGAAAGAGGTCATTGTCTTCCTCTACTCTTCCCTCATTAGGCCAGTCATCGAGTACAATGCCCCATTTGGCATGTACCTCACTGGACACCTGCAACAACTGGAGAGGCCCCAAAAGTACCTCACAAAGATGATTCTAGGCCTTAAACACATGCCCTACATGGACAGACTCAAAAAACTCCAGCTATTCTCTGTCTCATATCATATACAAAGAGGCGATCTCTGCTTGACTTACAAAGCCATGTTTGACCCAGCCCTGTTAGAAATGTGAAACCTAAAGAAATCCCAATCCCTCAGCACCACATACTCCAGGGACCTCAACCTCATTACCACAATCAACAAAACATGCGGGAGAGACAGATTCATAACCTAAAAAGACAGGTCCCACAAGAAAGGTGGAGGAGTAGCTCTCCTCTACTCATCCTCCATGTCAGTTACACCTTATAACAAACCTACTCCTCAATTTAACAACGCTGAACTACTCATAACTCTACTTCAAATTAACAAACACAAACACATATGTATCGTTTCCCTCTATATACCCCCAGGGGATAATATTTCCACACTCGAAGACATCCTCTCCTGGCTCACCAACAACATTAGCAATGAAACAATAATCTTAGGTGATGTGAATACCACTGGGCCTCAATCCAGTCTCCCACACACCCACTCAACGTCAACCTATATAATTTTTCACAACTTATCACCTCTATAACACACCCCTCAAAATACCTCTCCAACGGCAGCATCCTGGATTGGATCTTAGCCTCTCATCCCCATTATTACTCAAACAATGGTACTCTCCCCGATCCTCTTAGTGACCACCTACCCATCTACACCTACCGACTCCCCTTACTACTAGATTGCACCCACAATTATATTACCTTACGTAACCAAAAAAACTTCAATCCATCAACCTTTGTTAACTCCCTAAAAGCAGTAAACTGGAACTGTCTAAAAACCTTACCTTTAGATAATGCAGTTGCCGACTTCAACACAACTTTCTTAAATATACTAGACTTCCTTGCTCCACAAAGAACAAAGAGAATAAAAATTAAAACCGCCCCTTGGCTTACTAAAACACACTAGCTACAATGCAGCAAAGAGATAAAGTCTGGGCACACTATCAGAAAAATAAGTCCCTCACCCTTAATGAATATAAAATACTTAGAAACAGGGTAAAAAGCTCATCTTCCATGATCGACAACATTACTTTTCTATACTCCAAAACAATAACAAAACAAATCCTCAGAAATTCTGGAAAGGTGTCTCCACTCTACTTAATCCCAGTAAACCTGTCACCCCACCCCAGACCCTAATGCCCCAGATGCCAACTTAGCTACTCAATTCAACTCTTTTCATTGATTCTATTTTAAAATTAACCTCTTCTTTCTCTAACAACACTTTCGCCAACTCACCCCATCCACCCCAAACAACACCCCACCCTGCACTACTACCACTCCCTCTCACATCTACTAACTCTGTACCTCTACCTCTACTCCTACTCTCACTTCCTCCACATCTTCTTCACCCACTAATACCCCTCTCCACACTCCCACCATTCACACTAAGACCCATACCCACTTCTACTATACAAAAACTCCTTCAGAAACTAAAACCTAGCACTAATGCTCCTGATAACATCCTCCTATTTTCTTAGCATATCTGCTGAAGCAACTGCCTACCCCATTAGCATACTAATCAATCGCTCTATCCAAGAAGGCATAGTTCCCCAAATCTGGAAAAAAGCCTTCATCATACCTTTACATAAGGGTGGTAACAATAACAATGTTAATAACTTTCGCCCCATCGCTATCCTCTCTCCCATCGCTAAACTCCTGGAAAAATGTATTCAACTACAACTACTTCCTTATCTCTTAGATAACCACCTGCTAACTCCCACACAACATGGATTCAGACCTAATCACAGTACTATGACAGCACTCCTCTCCTTCCTTGAAACTGTAAATAAAGCCCAGGACTTGGGCCTTACTGTCTCTACCCTTCTACTCAACCTCTCTAAAGCCTTTGATACTATCTCACACAGGCTGCTTCTAACCAAACTTGCAAAACTTAAGTGAACTGGCATCACACCTGTGTGCCCTGTTCAATCACAGCCTCACCCCAGGTTTTGTCCCTACAGAATGGTGCACTGCTACAGTCATCCCTATCCATAAAGGGGGAGCGACTACAGATCCTGGGAATTATCACCCCATTAGCCTGACGAGTCTGCTATGTAAGGCTATGGAGCGCATCATCATGTACTTAATTAACAAGGATATAGGGAATCTCCAAACTCTGTATCCTACGCAATTTGGTTTTGTGAAGGGTAGATTATTCCTACTTAACCTGGTTGACTTCTTTGAGTCAGTCACCAGAGCTGTGGGTGAGGGCAAGGCAGTTCATACAGCCTACCTCGATCTGGCCAAGGCCTTTGATACCATTCCCCACTCAGGAATTATTGATAGATTCACCAAAATAGGCATCAACCCCTATATCACGGGTCTATATTAACTCACCGAATGCTTAAAAAAGCAAATGGTGATTGATCGACGCTATGTAAGCAAAAGCTTACAATATCGAAATGTCCAAGGGAAAAAAAATCGCTGTTCCAACAAAAAAAATAAAAAATAAAAAATAAAAATGAATTTCAAACATTACATTAAGTGGAATGCTGTGCCCCCCCCACCACACACACACGCACATACACACACACACACACACACACACACACACACACACACACACACACACACAAACACACACACACACACACACACACCCCTACTTAAATATACCAAGTCCGAGACCGCACTACAGTGCCAAAAACAGCAAAGTACTGAAGCTGCCAAGCGAATTCTTTCTCAGGGAAGGAATTCGCTTAAGAGACGCTTCGATATTTTCCATTTTCTGTCTTTTAAGTTCGACCAAGACGCATTCGAAAGAATGCATCTTTGGCCTTCTAATATAGACCCTATATCACTAGGTGGGTTGCAAATTGGCTCACAGATAGAGCCCACAGTATGAAAGTAGCAAACTCCAAGTCAGACTGCTGACCAGTCATGAGTGGAGTCCCACAAGGATCAGTCATGGGTCCTCTCCTGTTTGGCATCTACTTCTCAGAAGTCCAGGCCAACACAGACTCTGGCTGACCAAGTTTGCCAACGATTGAAAGCTGGGAGCCATTATTAATGCCACAAAGTATGTAGACATCCTACAGAAAGGCCTCACTGAGACCAACGACTGGTTTGAAACCATGGCCTTAAGCTTAATGCCAAAAAAATGCGTTGTCATTCCCTTTGGGAAAAACTCAGTTCCCACTAATTACTACATTAATGGTAGCCCACTGAACACTGAAGGTGTTATAAGAGATCTGGGGACACTGGTTAACAGTAACCTTTCCTCCTTCAACCAATACATTGCTACTGTGGTCAGAAAGTCCTCCTATGTGGCAGATCTCATTACTAAGGGTTTTGCATCCAGGAAGAAAGAGGTCATTGTCTTCCTCTACTCTTCCCTCATTAGGCCAGTCATCGAGTACAATGCCCCATTTGGCATGTACCTCACTGGACACCTGCAACAACTGGAGAGGCCCCAAAAGTACCTCACAAAGATGATTCTAGGCCTTAAACACATGCCCTACATGGACAGACTCAAAAAACTCCAGCTATTCTCTGTCTCATATCGTCTACAAAGAGGCGATCTCTGCTTGACTTACAAAGCCATGTTTGACCCAGCCCTGTTAGAAATGTGAAACCTAAAGAAATCCCAATCCCTCAGCACCACATACTCCAGGGACCTCAACCTCATTACCACAATCAACAAAACATGCGGGAGAGACAGATTCATAACCTAGAGACTGCCCATGCTCTGGAATAGACTTCCCATACATGTCAAGCAGAGCACCTCAGTGGCCCTTTTTAAGAGAAATCTTAATGAGTGGATGGGAAATAGAAAGTTCACCCCAGAGATCACTCCAGTGGCTCTACTTAATAAAGGCACTGGGAACTAATGGCGGCATGATGCCAGGCACTTCTATGGGCTAGGCTTATAAAGGCTCAAGGGCCATTGGCCTAGTACACGTCTGTGAACCTATGAACATGAAAGGCAAACAACCAAGCACAGCACCAGACAGAAGTACTGTATAAAAGCAACTAAATGGCTGCTAAATAGAGTAGTAGGTGTACACAACCCAAACAAATATGTCATGGAATGCATATGTGTCATGCACATATGCCATGTCAAAGGCAACACACAGGTGTAGGTTTATATGTATGACTGTCAGTGGCCTAAATGGAACATAGATGAAAGCAATGTCAATACACATACACACAAAAACGACATGTAAGAATGTTTACAAAAATATAACATTACAGTTTAAAATATATATCAGGTTGTGCACATGGACTTCAACTATGCGCACTGGTTAGGACACAGGTATAATGAGAACAAGGGTGTATTGCAAGCAGTAGCCAGTGACTTGTGTGCAGATGTCCTGCATCTGCAAAATGGCCATACATTTGGCACATGTATACCATGTCAGCAACATAATACATGGCAATGGTCAATAACTGCAACAAAGGCAAAACAACTCCAAAATATAAGATGGAATTATGAAGGTGTAAGGGAGGTGGCCAAACTGAGCCCAGGGAAAAGTAGGACAAGGTAATTAACACTGCAAATGCATGTGTCCAGCACACAGGGTATTTATAACCCAACCCAAAATACATTAAGCAAATGGCAAATATATGTCGCATGGGCAGAATGATTTTTGATGTCCACATAAAGGGCTAGGTATAAATCACACATACAGAGTAATGTGCAATCATATAGCATCAACATGCATAGGAAAGCAAGCTAAGAATTTCCAACATATACACATGTACAGTAATGCAAATTTTGAATAAACAACCACAGGTGTATGTCACACACCATGCTCACTACTGAGCTAAGGACACTCCTGTGAGCATCATCACAGCACATCAGCAGTAAGTCTCTGAATGCTCATGTCAAAGGTATAATTGTGTGTCAGTATGTATCCCACTGTGTGCACACACATGTACATTCAGTTAATGTGGACAACTATTTACAGAAGGTGTGAACTTATGTGAATAAGCAATGGACGTGAAAATGTAAGATACAGAAAACATGGTGTAATGTGCTGCTACAGAATAAATTATCTGTAAAAATGTGTATACATTAATGCCACATTTGTGTTTGATGCAGTCAGAAAAGTAGGACTTCCCATAGCTATCACATACCTGTATGTGACCCCACATGGCATCAGTACTGCCAAAACAAGGCACACAACACCACATCATGCCAGTGGTCATGCACAAAAACATGGGACATAACATGTCCTTCTTTTGCACATACATGATACAACAATACACAATTCCAAACCATGCCACGGTGGTAGGGCTATACTATCGGCAACATTTGTTGACTGTTATTTGCCCTCACTAAAACACATGTTTAGAGGCTAATTTTTGCAGTACTACATGCAGGTTAACTGCCACAATGTATGGACAGCTGAACGTGGGCAGAAATGGTAATGTGTTAATATGTGTCTTGTACACACTGAAACATAGTTAAATGTCACATGACAATAACACATAGGCATGTCAGCTGCATAGTATGCATGAGCAAGAGTGCATATACAGTCCAGTTAATTATATGTCAATCAGCATGTTGGCAGCATAACACACGTGGAGTACACAGATGATACTTACTGACTGGAAGGACAGAGGGTGGATGAGCCTTAACAGTGATCTCCTGGGCTATCTCCCAAACAAGTCATGCATAGCTTGTGCCATATCCTGGAAGAATGTCCCCATCATGCCCCTCATCTGTGTTCAGAACACATCAGTCACAACCTCCCGGATCTCTTCCCCATAATCATCTCTATTACAGTCCTGGCAACATCTTGTGGTGCAGCACACAGCATAGCTTGGGCAGCTGCAGGTCTGGCTTCCTCATCATCGCTGTTGTTGTCATCATCACCATCATCACCTGTGGACTCTGGCAGTGGCCCGGCATGTGCTTGTCATCGTTATCTGATAGGTGAATTTCCATGGGTGCCATGCTCTGTCAAGATGAATTACAAAACAAGGCAGAAATGAAAAAGCAAATGTGCATCACGCAGAACATTCCCATGAAGATCACAGCAGAACTGAATATGAAACAGATGTGCACATCTGCAATGTCAGATACTTAATTAATATACCATCTACTGGTGACTTCTGAAAATACAAATATGAGACTGAAGGTATAATAGCATACAGCAAACTTTTTATTTAAAACACAGTTTAATTTTAAATTATACAAACATTAGCAAGTAGCACAATTTTAATCAACAGAATTGCTACTACTGAATGGCTCATAATGCATACAACACATTTCCAATGTCACTTTTTCTATAGTTATAGACAAGACCAATAATAGAACATGTCAGGGGGAATATATCAATCACCAATGTGAGCTGTACGAATAGGGCCTTGCGATGGCATGCATAACACTGCTAACCACTGGAAATCAGAGAATAATGTGAACATTTGAATACTGGCCAAGATGAAGCATGCAACCATATGCAAATCAAGCACTGTAACATATCCTGATATTTGAATGGAAGCATGCCTGACACTGCCTCATGCCACATTACTGTAACTATCTATATGTTCCAAGTCTCAGCAAACCTAGGCTATAACTGTGTTTTAACAAAAATACCCCAGGTGGTATTGGCAGATGCAATACCAATGCTGAAATGTAGGGCTTGCTGATTATAAACTGTTGCAAAAAAATGTCTATCTGCACAAGTGTCAGCAAACCTAGGCTATAACTGTGTTTACAGATGCAATACCAATACTGAGCTAAAGGGCATGACACACAGTCTGCAAAGCAAACACCCATTCAGTCTGTGAACAGGTAGGCTATGAACAACAGATCTGTCACTGGAAAACACAGACACACGTACAAGTGTGCCAAACCATGCATTAGAAACTGCAATCAAAGCACTAAGGCTTGTTTGCAAAACATCCAGCTTAGAATATGTGTGACAGATGAAACATCCCAACTGTTATTTAGGTTGTGGAATACAATTCATAAACTATGTACTGAAGAAAATGGCTTAATGCTACATGAAATTTCAATTTTTTGGATTGAAATCATAGTTTTAAACACAGCTATAATGTGATCATCATTTTATTTACCTTACTGATGCATGATGTACATTACTGCATTCTAAGCAATATACATGCTAATGTGCAAAATACAGGCCTATAACAAGGATCAGATGCATTTCATTTCATAAAACAGAAAAAGTAATCAACATAGCTGCTTCCCTCCACTGCTCCTCAAGCCTGTGCAACTGCCCGATGCACAGAACAAGATTCCTGCTCTGGTCTTCATCATCTGAAAAAAAGACAACAGCAGCTATGAATTATGTATTCCTAAAGTAACAGTGATATACATTTCTCTGAACAGATTGTTGGATTTGGGGATTACAAATTATGTGAAATTTATATGTAATATAAAAATTGGAATATCCCAGAGATGTTCAGATCATAATTTAATACGTTTTAACATAAACAAAACCAAGAGACTTCTGAACAACAATACAAAGAGGTTTGATTGTAGTAAAATAGATTATAATAGAGTTAAATGTGCAGATAATGAAACTGATTTGAATGATTTAACATCAGCAAATGAAGGTGGTTACTTTATTCTGGCAGTCATTTTTATGTGAATTCATTAAATCTACAATATCTAGAAAAACGTGCCGTTGTTGCTTGGCATAGAGGCTAATTAAGATTGTACAGGAAGAAAAAAAAATATTTCAAGTGTACAAAAATACCAAACTAAATATAATAAAGAGTAAACTGAATAAAATAGTTAAGTTACTCCAGTATAAGATCAAGTGTAAAAAAATTATGAAATACAAATAACAACAGACACAAACAATAAAAAGAATTACTCTAAATACATTAATTCAGTATGGAAAATATTAAATTCAGTCCTGTCTGTGGAAATAAGGTAATAAGCTATGTAATCTAATCAACATAGCTAATGAATTTAATAAGTATTTTACAAGTATTGGAACAAATAAAGGTAACAATATTGTTGTATTTAAAAATTAGAAACTTCTCAACGTTTGTCCTGTTATAACATCAGAAGGTATAACTAGAGCACTAAACAGGTCACAAATAAAAACATATGTAAGACCAGATAAAAATCCCAGCAATATTATTAAAAAACTTAATTTATGACATTAAAATACCACTAACAGCAATATTTAATTCTCTGCTAAGAAATGTTCATGTTCCATCTATGAAGAATAAGTCAGTAGTCACTCCAATTCTTAACAAAAGAAAAACAGAGCTACAGAGCTATTGACCAGTTAGTTTGGGCTCAATATTATGTAAATGTTTAAAGAGGTGTATTCTAAAATTAATGGAGTATAACAAAAGGAAATAATTTACATAATATCAGGTAGCACATTTCCAAAGGTAGACCAGCTCTTAACTCATGTTGTAGAGTTTTATGACCAGATAACAGCAGTTATGGATATAGGAATATCTGCAGCAGTCATTTACTTTAATTTAGCTAAAACATTCAATATTGTGCCACATAAAATACTATATGAAACATTAGTCAAAGTATAATTATAATCCTGGCCAATTGGATAACTGAATGGCTGTCAGACAGAAAACAAACGGTGCCAGTTCAAGGGCAGAACTCAATACCTCTTTTAGCAAACTTTGGTGTACCTCATGGTTCAGTATTGGGACCTTTACTATTTAACATAGTCTTTGATACAATTCCAGTAATTCATACATACTAGATGAACAAGTATGCAGATGACTGCATAATAGGATTTATTATTTCAAATGAGAATAACTACAACATTAATTATGTTTTCTAACACTTTTACTCATTTAAGCTAAGTGCGTTCTTAGTAAGATGCCACACTTGAACAGATCTCCAGGGCCTTAATGCTTTATTCTTAACATATTTCCACCTTAGCAATTATAGCTATGGTTTTCAACCTACTTAGGTGTTGACTTGTAGATTTATACACATGTTTATTAATATTCTGATATGTTTTTTACACACAAACCTGATGAAGTATTTATTTGGTATGAAAGCAATCGTTGCTAAAAGTGTTTCAGTTTATAATCTACTAATTTTATTATGATAGATGTCTAGTGGTAGATCTTTTGTAGTTAATTAGTCATTTTGTTAGTGAGTTGGTTTCTTAATTAATAAAGTTTGGATTAGTAGGTTAGCCTTAATAAGCTGCTCTTATATATTTTAATTTGTCTCTGGTTTTTAGTTACAGTTCTAAGGTAGCACAGTCTCAGTTTACACTATGGTGTTAAGAGTGAATGGGGACTTGGTTAAAGGAATGAGTTTAATACTTTTATTGCTCTTAACAGAACTACCCTCTGTGACCACTCCCTTGCTCCAAGTAACCTGATTATATATAAATAATGAATGTCTGTAATGCTTTTCATTATACTCAACTAGGATTGCTTGTTTGTGTGCTTCAATAAAGGATATTCCATTCTTAACTCAACTGTGGACTACCTACTATTTTATTATTTTGCAGTACATATTTTAAAGTTCGATGTTTATTAGTGAACTAGGTGCATAACATATTTCAAGAAGTGAAATTCACACCGCCCACACTGCAAAGTTTCTACTTGGCTTGTTTCTTTTTTAGAAAGAAACTTACAAAACATCCAGCAATAATACAAAACCTTTCAATACCAGAAAATGGTGAATGTAAAGGTTTCTGAATAATAATAACATCAAAGTGGTCTTATTCTAAGCATGTAAATTTGATAGTGACAACTAGGTCTGATACTAAAAACCAACTCCCTGCATGAGGAAAAACATCTGGTTGATTTGTATTAAACATACATGACATAGGTTCATAGGTATGTACTAGGCCAAGGGCCCTGGAGCATTTACAAGCCTAGCCCATAGAAGTGCTCGGGCATCATCCTGCTGTTAGTTCCCAATGTCTCTATCAAGTAGAGCTACTGGAGTGATCCCCAGGGTGAACTTTCTATTTCCCATCCACTCATCAAGATTTCTCTTGAAATGAGCCAGTGAGATGCTCTGCTTGACATGTATGGGAAGTCTGTTCCAGAGCATGGGCAGTCTCTGGGTTATGAACCTGTCCCTCCAGCATGTTCTGTTGATTGTGGTAATGAGGTTGAAGTCCCTGGAGTGTGTGGTGTGGAGGGATTGGGATTTCTTTAGGTGTAACATTTCTAATAGGGCTGGGTCAGACATGGCTTTATAAGTCAAGCAGAAATCGCCTCTTAGTAGATGATATGAGACAGAGAATAGCTGGAGTTTTTTTAGTCTGTCCATGTAGGGCATGTATTTAAGGCCTAGGATCCTCTTTGTGAGGTAGTTTTGTGGCATTTCCAGCTGTTGCAGGTGTTTAGTGAAGTACATGCCAAATGGGGTATTATACTCTATGATTGGTCTAATGAGGGAAAGCAGAGTGAGATGATGATCTCTTTCTTCCTGGATGCAAAACACTTGGTAATGAGATGTGCCACATAGAAGGACTTTCTGACCACAGTGGCAATGTGGTGGTCGAAGGAGAGGTTGCTGTCAACCTGTGTCCCTAGATCTTTTATAACGCCTTCAGTGCTCAATGGGCTACCATAAATGCAGTAATTAGTGGGAACCGAGTTTTTCCCAATGGGAATGGCGACGCATTTGTTGGCATTAAACTTAAGGCCAAGGTTTCAACACCAGTCGTTGGTCTCAGTGAGGCCTTTCCTGCAGGATGTCTACATCACTTAGGGAGTTAATAATGGCCCCCAGATTGCAATCATTGACGAACTTGGTCAGCCAGAGTCCCTCCGTGTTGGCCTGGACTTCTGAGAAGTAGATACCAAACAGGAGAGGACCCAGGACCAATCCCTGTGGGATTCTACTCATGACTGGTCGGCAGTCTGACTTAGAGTCGGCTACTTTCACACTGTGGGTTCTATCTGTGAGCCAATTTGCAACCCACCTAGTGATATAGGGGTTGAGGCCTAGTTTGGTGAGTATCAATAATTCCTGAGTGGGGAATGGTATCAAAAGCCTCAGCCAGATTGAGTTAGGGTGTATGAACTGCCTTGTCTTCATCCACAGCTCTGGTGGCTGTCTCAAAGAAGTCAACCAGGTTGAGCAGACATGATCTACCCTTCACAAACCCAAATTGCATGTGATCTAGAGTTTTAAGATTCCCTATATCCTTGTTAATTAGGTCCATGATGATGTGTTCCATAGCCTTACATGTCGGACTCAGCAGGCTAATGGGGCAATAATTCCCAGGGTCTGTAGTCGCTCCCCCTTTATGGAGAGGAATGACTGTAGCAATGCGTCATTCTGTAGGGACAAAGCCTGAGATGAGGCTGTGAATGAACAGGGCACACAGGTGAGGTGTCAGTTCACTCTGTAGTTCATGTAGAACACAGCCAGGAATATTGTCAGGTCCCATGGAAGCTGTATTCTTGGCCTTGGACAATGGAGCTTTAACCTGTGCTGGGTGCCTGGCATTCTTCCAGTATTGTGATTGGTCCTTTATATATATATATATGGGTCTTCTTCGACCCATCAAAAACTCACTTTAAAGAACTGCAGATAAACAAGTCCAGTTCAGTAAAAGTGCATTTACACAAAAATTCACTTTCACAAAAAACATGTCACCAAGGAACGTTCACCAGTTCTGGTGTCTTGTGGTGGTGCAGGTATGCTGATTGTTACGTGGTGTATGGGAAGGGAACCTTTAATGTTAATATAACTTGTTGTTATAGATTGAGGTACAGTGAGGATAAGGGAATATTCCCTTTTCCACACTGTAGTGTAATCTCAGAGATAGCATATATAAGTAGCAGGGGGTGTGGGGGTTGCAGTGGGGCTTGCCCCCCTGCATAATTGTGTTTACTGTATTTGTTTTGTTTTGTTTTTTTTATTGTTTTGATTTTTTTCTTTGGTGATGTGTCATTTGTGAAAGTGCATTTTCATGTAGATGCACTTTTGCTGAAGTAGACTCATTCATCTGCAATTCGTTCTAGGAACGAAAGTTCAATAGTCTGAATCCACAATAACTGAACACACTTTAACGAAAGCGTTTTCACTGAAAAAGCGTTTTCATTAAAGTGCGTTAGAAAAAAAAAACAGTAAAGCTTCTTGCACCTCCCATGTGGGAGGCTGTGCCCCCCACACACCCCCTACTTTAGTATTCTCACTCCAAGGTCGTACTACAGAATTTTCCCTTATCCGCACCGTAGTGCAGCCAGCGCAACCAGCATACTTATCCGAAAGTGCTGCTTCGGTTAACAGCACTTTCGGTTAAGTATGTTCTGTGATTTCTGATTTGGCAGAAAGTGCTGTTGGAGGTCTGTATGGATTCCATATATATATATATATATATATATAGAGAGAGAGAGAGAGAGAGAGAGAGAGAGTATATATACAGTATATAGATATAGACATAGACACATTTGCAAATAATGTTTGTTGTTCATGGATGTATTGTAAGCTTTTGTTTGTTTGGTCTTGCAATAAAAATGTTATATCAATGAGCAGAGACATTTTATAAAAAAAACTGAAAGATGGTGAGATAAACTAACAATTAACAACAGGCAATTAGAAAATTTCGGTCTCTTTAAAATAGCATTGGCTAGCTGCTATGGACACTTATAAGGCAAGGCAAGAACTACAGGAGATGAGCTATGTAATGAGCCATAACTGGGTCGCGACCCATTACCAACACTGAAACATTGAAGTAGTTCCAAGCAAGACAAATATTATTTACAACTAAAAAGAATGTCTTGTTCTTTCACATAAAGACTGCAATCTTAGAGTAAACAGAAAATAATAAAATTCATGTCTAAACCCACATTGTTCAAATATGGTGACAACAAATCAAGCAAACCTGTTTGAGGAGATAAAAAAATGACTATGCATTAGACACCTGGAAGGAAGTAAGGCATGCATTTCCAGTTCAGATATGGTAAAAACATGTGAGCTGCATACAGGGCCTTGGACTCCAAAGCAATTTATGCTTTTAGCAACATGCTACCTCAAGCATTTGCACCATGCATGATGAAATAAAAGTACTCTGGGAGTTCTCATGCCACATAAGCTAATAAAGATCCCCTGATAGCTACAACTAATTCCGAAACATTGGCAGACATGCCACATTATAGAACTTTTACATTTTACATTGATATGAGCACCAGTAGAAAATGCAAAGGAAACTATGGGGCTACCCTAATGGATTGGCCTTTTGGGTGTTGGTGGTGCTTCACCTGCATTTCAGTGCTAATATTGCAAGCATCACTTGGTGAAAAGGCCACGTGCCTGCAGTACTATTAGCATTGCACAGTGTGGCTGTACTAAGGCTGGTGTGTTCTTCATTCAGAGCCAGGGAGGACTGCCACTTTGAGTCACCCACTTCAAACACTGGGTATAACTCAAACTTAATTACTTTGGAAAATATGACCTATGTTTTTGCAGGATCCCACAGCATGTTCTACCTCCCCCACCTCATCCCATATTTTAAGATGAAACAATGCTTGAATGACTGTTTTATGTGTAATGTATACTTTATCGCATCTGAAATACAGGCACTATTGTGAGAAAGCTAACTTTGGGTGTTTCATTTAGTAAACGGCAGGCTCAGTAGTCATTGGATTATATCAGGAATAGGTAATCATATTCATTTACATTCAATGTTTGTGACTGCTATTACCTGCTTTCGGGGTAGCAGGTATCTCTTAACACCAGCAGCATTATTGTAGCATCAGATAGTTTGGGGAGTAATCTGTTCCCTAATCCGATGTCATACAGAGATGGAATTTAGTATTGGGGTAGCACTGGAAGATGGTGGAAGCCCTCTGTTATGTTACTCCAGTCTTTGGAGGTGACAATTTGACCTTGGAACATGGAACTTGTGAGTCAGGAAATGTAACTACTGAACCACAATCAGTTATCTTTTTGCACTTCATTAACTGTATGACTTTTGACGTGAACATTCAGTGACAGATTCTGTTCCAGGATTGCATCTTAGTATGTGGGTAGAGGATAAATTTCAGTTCTGATTCCATCAGATGCAGTAGCTGAAATTAACCAAGAATGAACACAGAATTAACTATCCAGTTCTTTGTCTTCATGACCCCTGCTAGACAGGGGTCAAGGGAAGTAAATGGTGTGGGAAGAAATAGTCAGGGAATTGTTATGGCTAGGCTTGTATAGGCCCTAGGGCTGATAGACTAGTACCAGCCTATGGACCTATGAACCATCCACTTGGCTCACACAGTGACTTATATTCTTTCACAGAATTGACCTATTCATTCATTCTTCTGAGGGACAGGAACTGGACTTATGGGGTCTTACTAGCCCCTATTCCAGAAGAATATGTTGGTTCCATTCCCAGTCAAAGAGAGAGCCACACAGCCCATTTGCTTCTTGTCCTACAGGCTGGTTGGTGCCACTCAAAGCAGGGAAAAAAGTTGGATCCATCCCCTATCGGGTCAGGCTCACCAGTTCCATCTCTTCATTCGAGTCAAGTGTAGGGTGGTAGGGAGTGGGCCATTCAGTAGGTCAAATGAGTCATCTGCTTAGCTCTCTTCCATGTGATCAAATTGCAAGCTTCACAGTGACTGCTCATGGGGTGGACTCCTGTGCACTAGTGTGTATGTCACCCCCAGGGAAGTGGCACATCACTTACAGTGTGACCATTGCTAAGTCCATTTCTGTGGGTAACACATCAACATTCCTGTAGATGTTGCCAGTGGAGTGGGTCAATGCACCCTCACTTGCCTAAGGATGGCTAAGCCGGCATTACCCACTCAGTCCTACCCACCACAGACAGTCCTTCCAGTACATGTGCTGTTAATTGAACATGGGTCATCTGGGACATACTCAGGGTTTTATCCCTCTATACCATAGGTACGGGCATCATGAAATTGTTTTGTTGCTTTGTGTTAGTGGTAATTAAAGTATATGCCTAGTCCAATAGCAGCAAACCTATGGGCATCTTGGATTAGCTCTGGCGGTCATTTTCCAGTGTTTAAAAATACATATTGATAGGATCATAATCATATTAAAAAACAGCTCTTTTTAACCTGCATCAAGTCCATGCCTTGTGATATTATTCCTAATATCCAGCATTTATTATACTGGAGTGGGGTAATTACTTTCCAGACTGCATATGCCGCACCATCATATGCTGTCTCTCCCCAACTGAATATACTTTAGGATAGTTCCATAATAAATATTTAAAGCCTTCCAATTGTTCCCCACATCACCAGCACTTACCATCCCGTGTTTTTCTATGCATTATCTGAAAGGAAGTAAGATGCCAAAACTGTAGTTTCCCAAATGCACAAAGAAGGCTGAATGCACCAAGTGCCAGCGAGCATCGAGTCTGCTAATTAATACCCATTCATGGGGATCTGTCTCTGCCTCTATGTATTTCTCCCAACTACTGAGGTCTTTTTCAAATCTATCCAAACTTGAGTCATGTAATAATTTGTAGTGGGCAGATAATATACAAAGTTTGGGCTCATGTTGAGTATATTCCCCCACTAGAAGTGTATCAAGCAGCTCAGTCGAGTTTAGGTTGCCTCAGCTCAGGGTAGTTATCTGTAAATATTGCCACCACTCGAGCAGAACCTCTGAGTTCCTTTGCACCACTTCCTGGAAGGGTATGTACAGACCTGTGTTTCTGTGACAAATTTCAACCCAAGATACTAACCACCCAGAAACTGGGGTTGCCCTTTAAATGTATTTTGGTGTTTGCTTATATCCAACTCCTTAAACCTAGCCCTTCCATAGCTAGTTGTTTTTTTTTTTTTTTTTGCACAGACTTTCCCATATATTATTCTTCCTTCCTCTAGAATCACAAATTCACCTTCTGATTTTCTCAAGCTCAGATCGGGTATCAGCCAAACCGGTCTTAGAATGGACCTCCACACAACCAGGTGTGTCATATCCATTTGCTAATGCATACCTGACCAAATCCAGGTATCTGAAATCCCCCATATTGTGATGAGGCCATAAGCTTTTTCCCCAGCTCATTTGGGATGTTTGCCATGCCAGTGGCTTGCAACCATTGGGTGAGAGGATGTTTCATGAGTTCCGGTAGGCATTTAACAATGAGCAGCTATTTTGGAAGAATACTCGTACATATTACAGATATTTTCACTATCAAAGAGAACTTCAAGTTGAACCTTCATTTAATTTTTGACCTATTAAAGCTTAGTACCTGGTTTAGATTACATGAGAGCATCTCAGAAAATGTTTGTTCAAGTTGGATACCCAAATATTTATAAGATTGCACCCACCTATGTCCTGTACATGTTACCTCATTTTTTTATACCTATACAAACCTGAGCAGGAAGATGACTGGCTTATCTCACTATACTAATAGACCATGGACATCAGCTGTGTATAACAGCCCTGTGTTTCTTATGCATAGTCAAACACTTTGCTCGTGCTGTGCTGATGAGGTCATAATAAGGCTGAAATATGCATATCCACAGCTAGTGGGGTTTGGCTTTATTGGCCTGAATTTGTCCATTGAAACAACTTAAAAATAAAGAAGTCATGGGTATTCAGAATCGCCATATAGTTGAAACACCTGATGTTCATAAGGGTCATTTGCATATATCCCATGTGCCTCTGATACAAGTGGTTTGAGAGGTCACTCAGTGAAAGTTCTAGCTTGGCTGGAGTTTTCATTTAGTTGTTACTGATTGTTTTTTCTTTGTGACTTTCTCAAGCGTTATTTAAATTTGTTAGTTGGGATATTTTGCAGTCACCCTAATGGTAATGGACATCAGCTGGGTATAACAGCCCTGTGTTTCTTACGCGTAATCAAACACTCTGCTTGTGCTGTGCTGATGAGGTTATAACAAGGCTGAAATATGTGTATCCACAGTTAGTGAGGTTTGGCTTTATTGCCCTGAAATTGTCCATTAAAATTACTTAAAAAAGAAATAAGTCAAGGGCATTTAGAATTGTCATATAGCTGAAACACCTGATGTTCATAAGGGTCATTTGCAAATATTCTATGTGCCTCTGATACAAGAGGTTTGAGAGGTCACTCCATGGAAGTTCTAGTTTGGCTGGAGTTTTCATTTAGTTGTTACTGATTGTTTTTCTGTGTGACCTCCTCACTCTTTGTTTTACTGATAGACCAGAGACATGGCTGAATTTTTTGAATAACTCAAAAATTTCTTGAAGGTGCTTCAGTGGGATGACCACCCACAACGTACAGTTATCCACAAACCATACATTTGTAATGACCTCTCCCATCTGAATGGCAATTTCCCAGTGCCATCGCTGTACCTTATTATATTAACTAAGGACCTCAACTGCCAGTGTAAATGGGGCGGGGGAGTTGACAACCCTGCCTTTGTAAACAGAAGGAAATGGAGTGCATATTATTGGTTATGATTTGTGCCATGGGTTGATAGTATAACACTCTGCACCATTTACAAAATCCCCTGAAATACCAAACCTAGCCATCACTATCTACAAAAAATCCCATTGCACAATCAAATACTTTATTGAAATCAACAAAGACCATTTCCATAGCAATATCCTTGTATTTGTTAATTTGATGCACATTACTAAACAATCTTATGAGCCCAAGCATCCTTTGCCAACTGCTTATAAGGTCCTGCTGAGTTACATGCATTAATTGTGGCATTACGACTTTCACCAGTCTTTCTGCTTCCACAAATAAAATGAAATTATCTAGTTGCCAACCTGAGTTACCTGGGATAGCTCTGTTGAGTGAAAGCTGGATATAAAATCAACCTGCCAAACATGAACCGAGAATTGTTATACTTAATTTAGGTTCACTGACATGATGCAGCTTGGATGTGGATGGCATGATGATAAAGAGGAGGCCGGACATCCTGTGTATCCAAGAGACAAGATGGAAGGGCAGTGCAGTGAAGCCACTTGACTATGAATCCAGTGTCTACCACTCAGGAGGAGGAAAGGCTAGAAATGGTGTAGGAATTGTGGTGAGACAGAGGTTTCAGAAGGCACTGAAGGATATCACCAGAATTAGTGACAGACTCATAGCAATCAGAGTCCAGTGTAATGACAGGGCAGTATTCATAATCTCAGCCTATGCCCCACAGCAGGGTTGTGATAGTGAGGAAAAGACTGCATTCAGACAGCAGTTGCAGGACCTACTAAATAAAGTAGGACAACAGGAATTGGTGTTGATAATGGGTGACTTAAATGCACATATCAAGACAGACAGAACAGGATAAGAGGATTGCCTAGGTCCACATAGGTGGGACAACAGAAATAAATAAGGATAGGCCATTCTAGATTTCTATCTGGCAAATGGCTTGAGAGCAGCCAACACATGGTTCAGAAAGAGAGACAATCACAATATCACAAACAAGAATGGCCAACATGTAACTCAGGTAAACTTCCTCCTAGTAAGGAAAGGGCACAGGGGTAAAATCAATGATTGCAAAGTTATCCCCAATGAAACAGTCACCCCACAGCATAAACCAGTGGTTGCCACAATCAGCTGCAAGCAGTGGTCAGAGAAGGCACTAAGGTCAACAGATACATGGCTAAAGACCTGGAAGTTGACTGGAGAGAAATTACAACAGTTCAAGGAATTACTCAGGGCTCTAGCCCCCCAAGGAGGAAATAGGTGGAGTTGAAAAGAATGGCAGTGCCTCAAAACAGCATGTGTGAGGACTACAGAACAGATATGTGGCCAAGCCAGGGATGGAAATAAGGTACATAAGGAATGCTGGTGGTGGAATGCAGAAGTCCAGGGCAAAGAACAGGGCATTGGAGACACTCTACCAGCTTCTGGTAAGTGACTCAGTAGATGGCACAAAGACAAGGTGACCAATGGTCCCAGTTTTTTCCAGGACAATCCCAGTTTGGAAGTCTCTGTCCCGGAATCCCAAACATTGTCTTTGGAACACATAAATGTCCCAGTTTAGACTACTGAATAGTGACTTGGCTTCCCAGGGTGGCCAGTCCCCCTGCTTCCCTATCCTTAGCAGCTCTGGGGACTTTGAGATTTTCAAGGATGCTGTCGGTTATGGGGTGAAGTTATATGCCTTCACCCTGGCATGAGCTCTCCAGACCCTTCTGCCATCCACCTTGATGCTTCCTCAAGGAATTTCATCATGGGGAACTCAGCCTGACCCCACTCACCCAGGCAGGCGCTCTCCAGGCCCCACCACTGTCCGTCAGTTGCTCCCTTAAGGAGTTCCATCATGGTTCACAGGACATCAAAGGCAGATGGAAGGAGTATTTCTAGCAGCTTCTGAATGAAGAAAACCACACAGAAGCTGTACTGCCCCACACATAGCCTATGATGAGAGAAAAAGAGGAGTCCACCCTAGAAAAAGTAAGAATAGCACTAAAGAAAATGAAGTCAAGGAAAGTAGCAGGCTCAGATGAGGTCACAGCAGATACGATCAAGATGTGGGTGAACTAAGGGAGAAATAGTTCATGAAGGTATTCATAGCAGTGTGTAGAGAAAGGCATATCCCAGATGACTGGAGAAGAAGCATACTTGTGCCTGTGTTCAAGAACAAAGGGGACATCACAACTGTGAGCAGTACAGGGGCATCAAACTCCTGTCACATTGCATGAATGTTCTGGAGAAGGTGATTGATAAACAAATACACGGGATAGTAGAAAGTAAGATGGGAGATGAGCAGTTCAGATTCAGATCAGGATGCAGCACAACTGACCCAGTGTTTGCAGCTAGACAGATAGTTAAGAAGCAGCTAGAAATGAGGAAAGAATCCAAATGGGCATTCCTAGACTTGGAGAAAGCATATAACAAAGTGCCAAGAAAGCTATTTTGGGAAGTACTGTAGTGGTTCAAGGTCCCAGAAACATTGGTAGAATTAGTGCAGTCTGTGTACAAGGACCCAATGACTCAAGTACGAACAGTGTTTGGTCTCACAGAGAGGTTTCTAGTGGGAGTGGGTGTGCACCAGAGTTCAGCTCTGAGCCCACTGTTGTTCATACTGGTGACGGACTACATCAGCAATGAGGTTGGAGGGGATATATCAACAAGGTTGCTGTATGCAGATGATGTGGCATTACAGGCAGACTCTGAGCAAGAATCTCAGCAAAGGATAGGGGAATGAAATGCAAAACTGAAGGCACATGGGTTGAAACTAAGCACATTTAAGACAGTATTAATGGCAGCAAATTGGGGAAATCAGAAGAAGTTGAGAACTGAGATAGAAGGGAAGATAGAGGAACATGTCAACAGCTTCAGGTATCTTGGAGAGGTGGTTGAGGAAAAGGGAAGTCTGAATGAAGAGGTCAAAGCTAGAATCAGAGAGGCTGCAGCCAACTGGCATAGAGTGTCAGATGTAGTCTTTGACAGAAGAATGCCAAAGAAGCTGAAAAGTAAGGTGTACAAGACAGTGGTGTGACAAGTACTACTGTATGGTACAGAAACCCGGGCAGTAAAGGCGCAGCAGATGAAGAAGCTAGAGGTGATGGAAATGAAGTCCCTGAGAAGAGTGGTAGGATGCACACTGTGGGACAGACAAGGACAAAAGGACTGAAGCCAAAGTAGCTCGGATTGCAGAAAAGATGAAAGAGAACAGAATATGGTGGTTCAGACATATGTGCAGAAAAGCAGAAGACAATCTGGCGAAGAACATTTGGGACAGACAGGAAGAAGGTTAGAGGAAACAAGGACATCCAGCAAAGAGGTGGATAGATTATGTGAGAAGACCTGTGACAGTCAGGTATGAGTGTCAAAGAAAGCAGGAGTGTAGTACGGAATTGAGCGAGACAGCGACAGTTAACATGATACCCTGACTCCATCTAAAAAATAGGAAAAAGATGGTTGGTGATGATGATGATGATGATGATGATGAAATAAAAGTGAAATTGGTCTGTAATTCTGCAGTTTTAATTGGTCCTTGCCTTCTTTAAGGAATTTCACAATGCTGGCCAATTGTGCATCTACTGGGAGGGTTCCCTGCACTTGACTACTCACAAACAGGGTGTGTAAAACTGGAATTAAGACTTCTTCTAGTCCTTTGCATATATGTACCATTATAGGTTCATAGGTTCATATGCAAGTACTAGGCTAGCTGCCCTTGTGGGCCATTTTAAGCCTAGCCAATTTTCTTCCAAAGATGAGAATCAAACCATGTACCTTGTGTCTGAGGTAAAAACTTTAACTAGTATACTACCCTCTACCCATTAGGCCATCTGGCATTGGGGACCTTCTGGCTTTTAATGCAGTGGTAACCACATAGATTACAGCTGCTGTAAACAGTTTAATTCTCTGATAGAGGTAATATTTGGCCGGTCTAGCTTATCCCTAAAACATGCCCATTGCCTATGTTCCCCATGCTTTCCACTTGTATGCAGCTACTGAAAAAAAGACCTTCATAATACCATTACTATTTTGTTCTTCTTTTGTAAGGTCACCATCTTCCTTTTTCATGGGAAGTATTGCATGTGTGCGCTTACTTTGTATAATATGTCATGCAAGAAACTTGGGCATGCTTACCAGTTTTGTCCACTGTAACTCTCGCAAACTACCCTATCTATTCTGTTGTTTGGGCAGGATAACTGCTTCACTTCTTGTTTTAACATTCTTAATTTTTCCTTAATGTTCCCATCCCTACACAATCCTTCAGTGTTTCAATGTGTCAAAGAAACAATACGTTTCTGGTAGTTTTCGGTACTGGTCTGTTCTACCCCTCACTCTTAACCCCCTTGTATCATAAGTATCCTAACAACAAAGTTTTATATTCACCTCAGTGCTCCCATGTCACTTGATTACATCCCACACAGGGCCACCAGTACTTTGTAGACCACACCACTCCCTGACCTCATTCATTATTAGTGATTTTTTTAATACTAGGGGATCAAACCATTTCCTTTAGGGGTGGGATGGGCCAGTTACCATCATTAAATTCCATCTCAGCCAGAATATGATCAGGAGATGGGGTATCTATTATTTCCACTGACTGAATGCGGCTCATTGAATGATGAATCAGTAACATATAATCCAACTGATTAGCTACTCCAACATTGGTTCTAAAATAGGTATAAGCTGATGTTTGTGGGTGCAACACATGCCCAGTGTCCGTCATATTCATTGCTTGCATACATTCTCTGACTAGCTCACTGTGTTTAGACAGTATGGGTCTTGCCTGGGGTAATCTAAATAACAAATGTGGTATCTAGTACTACATTAAAGTCCCCTGCAATGACTACAGGTAAATAGGATCCTCCCATTTTCAACATAGCATCATAAAAATAAATAAATAGGTTAATAGGGGTTTACTAGGTTAATGACCACAATGGCCTTTTTAAGCCTAACCATGCATCCCAAATCTCTGGCAAGTTCTGATACCCTTGACAAGAGTAAGCAAGGGCCTGGGAGATGAATCATTTAACAAGAAACCTGTGTCCATTAGAGATATAGGTGACAAACCAGGGATTCTGGTTTCCCATCCAATCATCCAAGTTGCACTTGAATTGGGTTAGGGAGGAACTTTTCTTTACATGGATGGGGAGCCTGTTTCAGAGAAGGGGTAGTCTTTGGGATACATACCTGTCTCTCCAGTAGGTCCTATTTATACCACAGGCAAGGTTTAAGTCTTTATAACAGGTAATTCTGGTACTGTTTGTTTTGTGGATATGCAGAAGATCCATCAGAGTGGGGTCTGAGAATGCCCTGTATGCCAGACATAGATCTCCCCTCAAAAGCCTGTAGAAGACAGAATGCAGGGATAGGGCTTTGAGGCAGTCTGCATAGGACATTTTACTTGCGCCCTGTATTCTTTTAGTGAGGAACCTCTGTGCACATTCCAATTGTTGGATATGCCTGGTTAGGTACATACCAAAGGAGGCATTATACTCAATGATAGGTCTGATGAATGCCGAATACAGTGGAACAATGGCTTCCTTGGACTTAGATGCCATACCTTTGTTTATAAGTTGCACAACATAGAATGATATTCTCACCACTGCAGACAAATGATACTTAAAAGCTAGATTACTATCTATGTGACTCCCTAAGTACCTGACTACTGGGTCAGCTCTAAGGGGCGTGTTGTCATTAGGGATGGATGACTTCTCAAAGGATACTTTTATACATTTCTTGGCATTTAGTTTCAGTCCATGCCTTTGACACCAGTTGTTTGTCTGTGCCAGCCCCTCCAGAAGAACATTTGTGTCAGTGTGAGATCACTCCTAATTTGCAAGCATCCGCAAATTTAGTCAGCCAGAGACCACTGACATTAACCTTGACGTCTGAGAAGTAAATGCCAAAAAGGAGTTGTCCAAGGACTGATCTCTGAGGGACTCCACTTGTGACTGGCCTCTTTCTTGAGGTAGACTCCCCAATTCTAACTTCCTGGATCCTGTTTGTGAGCCAGTTAGCTACCCACAGGGTGACATATGGGTTTGTACCCAACCTCTTGAGGTTGTTAACAATGTCCGTGTGCGGTATTGTGTCAAATGCCTTGACCTGGTCAAGGTAGGCAGTGTGAACAATTTTGCCCTCAGCCATTGCTTTGGTGAACTTCTCAAAGAAGTCCACCAGGTTGACTAGGCATGATCTCCCTTTGACGAAATGAAACTGGGTTGGGTCCAGTGTCTGGCAGTTTACTATATCTCTGTTGATCATCTCCATGATAATTCTTACCATGGTTTTACATACAGGACTAGTGAGACTTATGGGTCTATAGATTCCAGGGTCTGTAGATGGTCGACCTTTGTGCAGAGGGATGACTGTTGCCTTTCTCCATTCATGAGGCATGAAACTGTTTGGAGGCTACAGTTAAATAGTAATTTCAGAGGCCCTGATAGGTCATGTTTCATGCTATTTAGAAAGCATCCTGGGATATTGTCTGGGCCTATTGATGCAGTGTTCTTGGTCTTAGAGAGAGCATTAAGTACCTGCCCCCCTAGTGACAGTAGGGGGAGTTATATTTGATGATATTTCCTGAGAGAAGGTTGAAGGGGAGAGGGGGTAAAGTTGGAAATGAATTTATTAGCCAGGAGGTTTGCTATGTCTTCTGACTCAATATAAGTTGCTGCATTTACAATGAGCTCTACACACAATTGTGTATTGCTGATGAGGTTGTGGATATAGCTAAAGAAAGCTTTGTGGTTGCCCTTGGCCTGGGAGGCCAAACTTACATCAAATTTTGCTTTGGTAACTTTATTTGTCCTCTGAGTTGTTTGTTTAGTTTGATGAGAGTGCTTTTATCCTGCTAGGTGCTGCACCTCCTAATTTTTGCCATGATTTTCTTCCTCCTGTTATACATCCAATTCATTTTGTGATTCCACCAGGGTGGCTTTTTTTTTGAGTTAGTTCTGTACTTCTTCCAGGTGGGTACAGCTGCCTCTATGCAGCCATTAACATGCTTGTAAGGGATTCTGTGAGCAGTTCTGCATAGGCAGCAGTGTTCTCAGGGATTATGGGTCCTTGGAATTTTGCCAGGTTCTCACTTAACTCATTACATCCGAGTGACGCCTCCAGGTGCATCAGCAATTAACTCCTACTGACACCTCTAGACGTCAAATATTGCTTGTTCATATTTGCATCAATAATTCTAAAACCATATTATGTACAAGGTTTTAAAAGATTTCATCTCAAAATTTACAAAATGGTAAACTCAACTGCATTAATATTTACCTCTATCTAGTGCAGGTAAAGGGATATTAACTGTTGATTTTATGATATTAATTTATATAAATATAATTTTCACATTTTCCTAAATATCTCAACAACCAAGTAACACAGACAGAACTCCTTAGCCTCATATGAAAGCTCTCAGGTAGATGAATAAAATGTTGCTGACAGTATTGTGTAATTTGAATGGTTGCTGAGATATTGTAAGTTGTTTACAAAATATTACAAATGTAATAGTTGCTCCCCCGGATTCAGGAAGCCCTGCATGGCATGCATGACTAGTGCAAGAGTGCCTGCACGCAATATGTTCGCTGGGTGATCCAGGAACAAGCATGCATGAGCACTCCTGCACTGTTCCTGCATGGACAGAGCCCCTGTATGCAAATCACCTCATTTGCTGGTAAAAAACATGCACATTAGGTGATTTAGCGATCCAGAAAGCAGGCATGAGTCCGTGCAGGACAAGTGTAGAGTGCAGAAATGTACTCGGTTAGTAACAGAGTACATTTCTGCAAACTGCAAAATGGAGGCATGTCAGCTCGTAGAAATGCATGTATTAGAAGGTTAGATATGCTAAAGGCCAAATATATGGCCATAGGCATGAAAAGTAATGTAAAAATAATAAAAATAAACCTTTATTTTATGGCCAATTTCGGCCGTTTAAGCATAGGGCAGCGACGCGCAAACGGGATCGTCATGGAAATAAAAAATAAACCTGAAATCAGCTTTCCGGCCAAAATCACAATATTGCCATCATAGTCAATTGCAGGCAGAAGACAACATGGCCAGTAAGTAGTGGTTGCTAAGAGGGAAGGCTCAGTGTCAGACATGTAACTACCCATTAGCAAACAGTCCTATGCAAATGAGGGTAATGATACTGAATCACAGATATCCCTTCAATGCTAGGCAGTACCCAACCATGTAGGAATATGAAATCCATGGTGTAAGCCTTAGAGTCAGCTGACATCATAAGGGGGTGTGTCAGGCATGCTGTAAACTTACTGGAGCTCTGTGGCCCGGGTTTGCCCTCAGCTTAGCACAGTTGAGGAAGGGGATGTGTTAAAGCTGACAAGCACTCTTTCCTCTGCCTAAACGGGTGTGCACAGCGCGCACCGGGTTTTAAACAAGAGAAAAAAAGGTTAAACCTGGAAATAGCAGCTCTGGTGAAATCTGAGCACTCTGTTTGTGCAGTGCACCTCAGGGCTTAAACAGGAAGGCAATTAGATGGAAAGAGCAGTAGGAAGGTAATCAAGGTGAACTAGCATAGCTGGCAGGTGAAATGTATCAGAACCAGCCAATTATAAGGGCAGCAGGCCAGCCCAGCACACCACTATAAACTATGCAAACACCTTTCCCTCTTGTTTGTTCCCAAAAACTCTGCACCACAGGTGTATACAAATGGGGAAATTTTACAAAATGAAAGCAAGAGAAAAAATGTTACGGTCTTCTTTTGCTATCATAAACCAGAATGTGCAAGACTGAGGCTGAGGGTGGTGAGGATGTGAATGCTGATGACCAGCCCACAGTGAGGAGGAGGAGAAAAGTGTACAGACCCAGGGAAACCTACCAGGGGCTACATAAGCTGGAGATAGTGGAGCACTATAGGGTGGATAGAGACCTCCTATAGCATACTGTTGAACTGTGCCGGCCACACCTCAGACACAGAACCAACAGAGGGGAACCCATCCCAGTGGAAACCAAGGTATGAGTAGGCTTAAGAATACTAGCCACAGGTGCCTTCCAAAGGCCAACTGGAGATATCATGGGGATCTCAAAGGCATCAGCATCCAGGGTACTCCTCCAGTTCCTGGATGCCATGTCAGCACATGCCTGTGAGCACATATATTTCCTCAACACCTGTGAGGCATTGGCCAGCAATAAGTGTCTCTTCCACCAAATTTCAGAATAACCTGAAGTAGTGGGTGCTATAGACTGCATGCACATACACATAAAAGCACCAACCCATGAGCAGGGCAGGGTCTACATGAACCACAAGGGCTTCCCCTCCATCAACTTCCAGGTTGTGTGCGATGCCCAGAACATTATAATGAATGTGTGTCCAGGAAGCCCTGGGGGCTATCACGATTCCCACATCTGGCATCTGATGCAGCTGTACCAGAGATTTGCCAGTGGGGACATCCCATACAGCCACCTAGTGGGGGATGCTGGTTATGCACTGGAGCCGTGGCTGATGACACCCATCAGAAATGCACACACACCTGAACAAGAGCTCCATAATGAGGCACACGCACAAACAAGAATCATAATTGAGCATGTATTTGGGATGCTCAAGTCACAGTTCCGGTGCCTGGACACATCCGGTGGAGCCTTGCAGTACTCTCCAGCTACATGTACCCAACTTTTTATTGTATGTGCCATGCTACACAACATGATCCTATGGAAGCAGCTGCAGCAGGAATAGCATGGGGCAGGGCCACAGAGCCCCCCACCATTGCCAAGGCCAGCACAGGCACAGAGTGACTCGGAGGAGGAACAACTTGAGCCTGCATGTGTAGGCAGAAGGAAGCATGCCCAGTATTCCCTGGCTTTAGCAAAGAGGTAACGCATAGCACATACACTGACATTGTAGGAACCCAGGGAATGGAAACTCTCTCTGACTTGTACAGACAATAAAAGGGATGCCAAAAATGACACTACCTGTACTTAACCATGTATAGAGAGTATACTATGTGCATCTGACATAGACAACTCTCCAGCACTATCCTCAATACTGGCACAGCCACAAGGTAGGTCACCCTTCCTATCAATCACTGAATGCAGTAGTATGGTCTGCTAGTTGTATCAGTGGTATGGATGTGAACATACAGTGGAATGGATGTGAACATAGAAGGAAGGGAATTGGGTGGCTGAATGGGATGGCAGCAGATAGTGGACAGCTATATGGGCAGCATGAAACCATAACAAATACTGGTGCAACAAAGTAGGCAGTAACATACAAGGTAAAAAACCCACTGCAGGATGTGTGCTGGCCCAAATGTGTGTCCATATGGCTCACACATGCATGTCATAGAGGTTCACATACCCAACAACAGTTCCACCCAGCCAGCAGGACATGTGTAGATGAACACAAGGAAAGGCTGTGCTAAGGTCCTCAAGGTATGGCAATGGAGATCAACCTTCCGCCAGACCTACACATAGTATAACAGGTCGGGAAGTGGGATGTCATTTATGAAGTGTAGGAAGTCTGAAATGGCAATGAAGGTCAATAAATCCTATAAACTGTACTACACTGATATGCCTGTAGTCTGCAGAATATGTCAGAATACAGATTTAAAAGGAAGCCAACAGACTACCAGAACTACCGGGTTCCTATTATAAGCACGAAAACTGAATTCTGCGGACAAGTATTTAGCAACACATAAACAGTGAATATTCACAATATCGAAGGTATGAATGTATACTGCCGTAGGGAATTCTTCACTTCGCTTCAATGGAGTGCAATCTCAGAGATGGTATATTTAAGTAGGGGGGTGTGGGGGGGTGCAGTGGGGCTTGCCCCCTGCATACAACAGTTAGTGACAGAATTTGTTTGTTGGTTTTGTCGTGTTTGGGATTAGATGTTTTGGACTTTCGCCCTTTACATATCGCTCAATCCGTGTTCGTGCAATTCAGTTTTTGTGCTTATAATATGAACCCGAAATACCAGTGTGGTCAAAGCAAATGTCCACAGTTGGCAGGTGTGCCCCCCCAAACCCTATGTAGAAATGTATTAGCATCCATGTGTTGGAGTAATAACAGTGAGCACGGAGTACCTGAGCTGGCCAAAGTAAAAGGATGGATTGTTTCATGTGTACAATATGCAGAGCTCTGAGTGTCAGGTTGTTGTGTGGAAGCCAACAGATTACCTGACATATCATGTGGTTGTAGGAAATGTCCACAGTTGTGATGTGTGCCTCCACCAACCCTATGTAGAAATGTATTACCAGCCATGTGTGGGAGTAATAACAGTGAGCACTGAGTACCTGAGCTGGTCAAATCAGCAAGATGGATAGTCGCATGTCTACAATAGGCAGAGCTCTGTGTGTTAGGTAGTTCTGAGTGGTATACTGTGTGAAAGTGTTCAGCAAATAGCCATGGATGGTGTGCTCTGCTGTCCAGTGGTCAGTACTGCTGATGACCGGGCCAAGTCCACACAACTGCAGTGCCAAACAGACTGGTATCCCAGCAAGACATGTTGCAGCAGTAGTCCATATGATTTGTACAGATGTCATAACTGTCACCATCTGGAAGATGGACATGGCATGAGTGTTGGCCCAGACATACACACAGTACTCAGGTGGGTGTACCGTAGAGAGAGACTGTTTCAAATTTCACAGTGAAATGGAGACACCCTCCATTTGTACATACAGGTTCACAGCACATCAGTTGGTTGTGTAGTATGGGAAACTAGGATGTACTGTGGGCAAACACTGGCAGACCACAAAAGGCAGAGGTATGATGTATGTAGAAGCTGCTGGTGTACACCCACTAGCCACCAGCAGGGGAAATGGCCATGTATACCTGTGAGACAGTTTCAAGTAGCTACCCTAGCACACATGCAGCCAGTCCAGCCCAACATCAGCCTCAAGTAACACACAGGCCACCTCCCTGCTGCTGTGAATGAGTACAATATGATCCCCACATTACTATGTGAATACTCACATAATGCAACATGCTGAAGGGGTGTCCCACACAGGTGAGTCCATAGCTGTAAGATGCACCATGTCAGCATCCACATCAATGGATTGATAAGGACAGAAACGATTGCCATCACCACCTTGCACACCTATCCTGTCACCCCAGGGGAATCCATTGCCTTGCAGCCTGGGTATGTACAACTGACAGAATGCACTGGCCTGCTACAGATAGCCTGCATCAGTACCCAGTGCCCCACTGTCCTCTGTCACAGGTCTGTGTCATGCCTGTACCGCCACTATATGTTACCTCATGGACTTCCACATAATGACAAAACACAGTCCACAGAACACAAATGCAAGGACATGTTGACAAATCCCAGTAGTATGTCCATCATGTTCCAGTGCATAAACTGTGGACCAACCTGTACATACTGCTGGGATGGAGTGGCAACTATAGGCATACCGATCAGATATCATGTGCATAATGTTAGGAAGAGGACAGATTAACAGGGGGAGTAGCATTACCACCATGGAGTGTGTGAAGGGTGAAACCCTGATGTGTGCACATACTTATCATGGCTGCAAACACTGGGATGGGTGGCCACAAACCTGCTTGCAAACCAAAATGTGAAGGGTTAATGAACAGACTAATGAGCCATGCCTCTGGATAACCTCAATGAGTCTGAATACCTGTGAGGTATGGCCACCGCACGATATGGCCATCCTGTCATGGTGATAATTGTACAGGCATGGGACCCACAGCCACAAGAGCACCAAGGTGCTGGACCATATACACAGACCCATCAGCAAGTGTCTGCAGTTTCCATGCCAGAATGACATGAGTGTGCAAGAATATGTAGGTTGCACACCACAATACTGGACAAAGCTGCATTCAACTTGTAATCCCCAGGAACCTGCTGCCAGCGAAGATGTATACCTGTCAGTAGCTGATGACATAAAACATCAGAGGGTAAAACACCACATATCATTGAGTATCCCTGCCAAGACCAAAACCATGTAGCAGAAGCACCACAGACACAATTTGCAACAATCTCACTACCCTTTGCCCAATGTCGACCCACATTGTCAATCAATCTACAGATATCTAGCTGTAGGTGTAGAGCACAAATACCTGCACTGGAGTACAACCTAGCTGGAATGGAGTGATGCATGCAATACAGACACTCATACTGGGCATGTTCACACACTTAGAGAAGTGAAGGCCATATCAGAAAACAAATTACAGAAGGGTCATACTGGGCATGCTCACACACTTAGAGAAATGAAGCCCATGTCTGGAAACAACTGTGGACTATACACAGCAGTCAGTCACAGATATCTGTGTAAACACTCCACATTACACACCAGTCTTGCTCTGCGCACACAACTGATGAGAATATGCACACTATAACAGCTCAGACATACACATAATAGATGTGGGAAGAGAGTGACAGACAGCTCCCCTCTCATGAGGCCTGTCCCACATAGCACACTCCCATTTTTCAAAAACATATGATGTGCAAATGCCCATCACTGTACACAATTGCCCCTGGTAGCCTTACAGTCAGTACACCTTTCACTGCCTTTCTTTGACAAGCCTGCTGATGTCATTCCCTGTGAAATACACCTTTGGTAAAAGAGTATCCAAGTAATCACCATGGTGTGTTCTGTAACTGCATAATGCTCTAATGTGCTGTAGTAGTTAGGTAGGTGTTCTAATCCCATTCATGGCAACTGCGAGTCTGTGTGTGTGTAGGATCCAATGCTTTTGAGGACAGTCAGTACACCTGTCATTGCCCTTCTTTGACAAGCCTGCTGATGTCATTCCCTGTGAAATACATCTTTGGTGAAGGTGCATTGCAGTAATCTCTGTGGTGCATTCTGTAATGGCATAATGCTCTGATGTGATGTAGTGGCTAGGTAGGTGTTCTAATCCCATTCATGACAACTGTGAGTCTGTGTGTGTAGGGCCCAATGCTTTTGAGGACAGTCAGTACCCCTGTCATTGCCCTTCTTTGACAAGCCTGCTGATGTCATTCCCTGTGAAATACACCTTTGGTGAAGGAGTATCCTAGTAATCTCCATAGCGTGTTCTGTAACTGTGTAATGCTGTAGTTGTTATGTAGGTGTTCTAGTCCAATTCATGGCAACTGTGAATCTGTGTGTATCTGTGCATATGTGTAGGGCCCAATGCTTTTGAGAACAGTCAGTACACCTGTCATTGCCCTTCTTTGACAAGCCTGCTGATGTCATTCCCTGTGAAATACACCTTTGGTGAAGGAGTGCCCCAGTAATCTCCGTAGCACGTTTTGTAACTGCGTAATGCTCTAATGTGCTGTAGTAATTAGGTAGGTGTTCTAATTCCATTCATGGCAGCTGTGAGTCTGTGTGTGTAGGGCCCAGTGCTTTTGAGAACAGTCAGTACACCTGTCATTGCCTTTCTTTGACAAGCCTTCTGATGTCATTTCATGTGAAATACACCTTTGGCGAAGGAGAATCCCAGTAATCTCTGTGGCGCATGCTATAACTGCATAATGCTGCAGTGTGATAAACTAGTTAGGTAAGAGGTGTAATCCCAGCCATGACAACTGTGTGTGTGTTTTAATTTGTAACCTGTGTGGAGGTGGCTGTGACTGTGTAACACCTGGACCCATTGAGGTGCTGGTTTTGTAATTTTCCTATATGGTGGCCATATTATATGTCACAATGTCCACCTTACAAGGATGACAGATGTCAATCAGCTGAGATGCTGGGGAGCCAATCCACACCCCTACATGTGATACAAAGCCTGGTGAACAAATTAATCAACCCTAGTATTACACAGAGTACACTATGAACCTGTGTCTCATACACAAACACACTTGCCTAGACAACTGCTGCTATGTTGGTAGTATCCTGCATACTGTTCACAGATAGCAAGCACGGTGTAATTGCAGTGGGCTACAGAGGGCATGGCACCCTGTCCATCAGTGCAACAGGCACATAACTGAAGACAGTGCACATTCACTACGATCCCCAATGGATGCCTACAGCATCTGTGGTGCCATCAAATGTGATCCACAAAGGACTGTCCATGAGCATGCCCTGTCACAAAAAGTAAGGAGTGGCACATGTGACAATAACAATCTGTGTACATAACATGGGCCTGGCAATCCAGGTACACTTCCACATGTCACTGTACATGAATGTGGGATGTGTGTACATCCCAAACACCATCCATGTCATGGACTATAGAACACATACATGGCAGGCATTGCACAGCACTGGCCACACACAATAGTAACCCAGGTGGCAGGATGGTGAATACAATAACCACCTGTGTGGGTCATTCCAGACACTACACACCTGATCCACACTGCAGACCAATGTCATGTGGTCTGATGTCAAGGTATACCCCTCACCTAGCCTTGTACAGCCTTCTGACACAGCCAACCACTACACACCTATGAAGCAATGCACACATGTACATCAGTACTGGCACCCTGTGTCCCTGTGTGTGGTGTATGATGCTTCCAACCACATTCACACCTGGGACAACTCCCATTGGCATACTGAAGCATTCCAAATGATGTCAGACAACTTCACATGCCCTTTGCCCATAGAACAGCACAATAGCTCCTGTGGTGCATGTGACACCTGTGCAGTACTGTATTGTGGTAAAATAACTAGGTAGGGAGTGTATACCTGTCCCTGGCAAGTGCGTCAATGTGTATGAGTCCCTTAGAGAGTGTGGCTGTGTTGCCGCTGACACCGGTCATTGTGGACAGGCGCATGTGCTACACCTGCTGTATCTGTATGATATCACTGTTGCAGATTTCACTCACCAGCACATATATTTTGGCCAGCTCACCAACATGTAAGCTATGTGGCACATGCAATAACTGCATGCACATGTGATAGTAATGCATTATCAGTCAGGGGGTTGAATCCCTGTACTGGTATGTGTGTCACACAAACATGCATCAGTTTTACTCTCCCACACCTTCCCTGATGTACTTTGTGTCTGTCGGTCCCTCTCACACCCTCCGTGGTGAATGTGGATATGTACACCTGCTCTGCTTAGGCAGCAGGTTCTAATTTGTAAGTGTCGGTCATGATCAGTTGATGGCCCCTGCACAATTGCAGTCCTCCTATAGCTGACTGAATGTGAAACAGCTGTGGTAACATTCCCATAGCCAACTGCATGGAAACATACTCCAGTATCTAGGAACATCATGTTGGTGTTGGGCCTTTTCATTCACTGTGAGCAGGAACTAGATCTGTTGTTTGGTAAACAGCATCACAGATGGATTGGGGCTTACCTCTGACAACATACACTGTGGAAACAGGCCAACACACAGGAGGGAGATGTGCCTATCTTGACTACAGAATGTAAGTGCTGCTATACTGTAGTTGGAGTAATGTTGGTTTAACAGGGTGTGTGTGGATATGGCTGTCCTACATGTTTTAATACTTGTCATGTCAGTGCTATGTTTATGAGGAATCCCCATCTGTAGAGTTATCTGCAGACTGATCAGTGTGTGGTGCCTTGTGTTCCTTGTGTTACCCACAAAGCACCTATCTGTCAACGGCAGAAGGTAGTGTGAAGATTGCAGTCAGTAGACATATGTTGCAACAAACCCTGTTATGACAATAAATGTATGACGTTATCACAGCAACATGTCAATATTGGCCCTATATTTGTGCCTCCAGCCACAGCTCTGTCAACCTTTGCTCATATGTCATGCAGTAGGGGGTTCATATGTTATGAACACCATATTCATTCACAGCATATCTGATAAGCCAGTGAGATATCAGACTGCTACACATGCTATGTATAGTAGGGGGTATATTTTAGGACATAGCCTGGGCATTCTGTGGTTGTGTGTACAGTACTGAGGTATGTGTAATTCTGGTAATTGTGGACAGAGTGTGTATAGTGGATATGTACCTTTGCCTGTGTAGAGACTGTGGTAGATGTCATTGTTCTTGGTCCTGTTCTATATGATGTTACATGCTGCTCCATTGTATGTCACCCTATCAGCTTACATGTTTGTAGGGGCAAACACACTCATGTTCCATACCACAGACAAGCATAGGACCACACTGTGTAGCAGCCCAGTATATGTAGGGTTGGTGTAGGAGTGGCACATATGAGGATGGTGTTGATCAGACAGTCCATATACTGTAATATTATGCTAGATTACCATATGTGGCTGTGGCTGTGTTCACATTGGTTGTGGTTATGCACTTTCACACAGGTGTCTGTTACTCTGTGATGTGACATGCTTGTAGAGCCTGCTATCTATGCAGGTACATGTGTATTCCCACACAGGATATGTAGGCCAGTGTTGAGTCAGTCTGCCTGTAATCTGCACTGTGCTTTGTTATATGCCTAGCAGCTTACTGTACTTACCCAGTGAGATGTCATGTCCAGATACTTGCCAGATGTACTGCTGCCGTGCCACCATAACAGTCATGTATGTCAGACAAAGCAGTGGGATGCTGTACAGATGTCTGTCACTAACTAGTGGGTAGTATGTGGCCATGGCACCTCGGTACCAGTGGTTATTATGTGTCAGGACAGACAGGAGTGTATGAATGCATAACCTATGGGGGCAAATGTATACCAGTATTTACATGATATACACATCTACATGGCTGTTAACATCCACATTGTCAGGCTTGGTCCACATGTCTTGCATGAAGGGGTTATGTGTATACCCCATGGACTGACCAGAGTGTGTCAGACTGTACACATATATTGGCCATATCTCAGCTGTAGTCTACAGGGTTATTACTGTGCTAACAGTGGTACTGTACTATGATGTTCTCAGGATGTCTGTCAGTAGCCAATTGCACACATGTTAACAGCAGATGTGGCCTCCCACACACCATTTCTGTGAAGGCACTCCCTATTACAGTAGCAATAGTCTACAAATATACCTGCAATACATACCTGACATCCCCTTGCACTGAGAGGTTGGGACTATTGGGGCTGAGGTAGGGCTCCACTCCATGTTCAGGACATAGGGTGAACATATATGTTTTACACATATGTGCCTGCGTTCCACCCTCTGTCCTCCACCTACATACCAGGCTTTGCACATATGACATGCTGTCAAGGGTTGTTATGTAGTGGGCTGTGTGTATGTGATGCTGTCATTCCTACAATCACTCTACTGTTGTGTTCCCCACACATACCGGGGGTTGGGGCCATATATGTGTGGGGGACACAACAGTAGAGTGATGTGTCCCTCACACATACCAGGGGGTTGGGGCCATATATGTGTGGGCTTCACCTGCACAATATATGTGTGCCCTAATGCACTGCAGAGGCCAGTGTATGTGACAGTGGTATATGGCCTAGTATTATTGAGTCGGGGGGGTGCACCATAACTAACCTAGGCTGTTACAACATGTGTGGGTATCAGGGGTAAGCTGCCTTAAGGTATCTGGATGTACATTGTCATACAATCCACCTTGGGTAAACGCAGGCCTACTGACTCCTGCCATACAGAATGTTCTCTTTGTCATTATGATTGTGATGGTGTCAGTTATGCCTTGTTATGTAACAGATACATCCCATTGTGTCATCTGGAGTCTTTACCCCCTAGGGATTGTGTACAGAGTGTGGATAGAGACTGCTGAACTATAACCCTCTAAAACTAAGCTCTTACTATTCCTACCTAAAGCTCTGGCCCATCACAAATCCACCTTTCTCATATCCTCACTAAATGGCACCATCATATCAACAGATTTACACACTGAACTCCTAGGTGTCATCAGTGATGACCAGCTCAAACTAGACCTCCACATACTTCATTCTATAAAGAAAACACACCAAAAACTGGGCATGTTATATAGAAACAGCAAATTCCTGACCTCCAACTCTAAACTACTGCTAGTCCAATCCTATCTCCTCCCTGCCCTCCTCTATGGCTCCCCTCTATTTTCCAATTTACAATATAACCTGCTGGTAAAACTTGACCAAACTTATAACAAAATTGCTAGATTTGTCACCAGCAGCCCCTTTAAATTCCATCACTGTTCTGCTCTCAAAAAACTACATTGGCTCGAATTCCCACACCTTCTGACCAAATGTGAGTTGATCCAAGCTTTCCAAATTCTTAATTCTAACTCTGACTGTCCATCTCTGTCCAACCTGATCTCCTGGTACACCCCTCCCCAATCCCTGCGCAGCTCTGATAAACTCTTTCTACAAGTCTATAAACCCAATATTAACATAGGTAAAATACTTTATAAACACTCCATCCCCCTTATTTGGAATAATCTTCCACTCCATATTAGAAGTCATACCTCTCTTCCTAACTTCAAACATTACCTTATTTTGTACCTCCATAACAACCCTATATGTACCTGTAACCATCCCTTTCCATATTCCCATTTCTCCACTAGACTTATCATTAAGACATTTTTCCTCTTTCTTATCTTACTTTATCCAATATGCTCTTCTTTCTATACCCTCCCTCTTTATATAATTTACTTTATCCTACTGCTCTTCTTTTTTTCCTCCTCCCTCTAGATCACTTCATTCCTCCTCTACTCCCATCTTCTTTTGCACTTTCCTTCTTCTGACCTTGTATATAGCTATGTACTATTCCTTGGATTACATTTATTTTTCTTATCCATTGTATACATAAGTTTGTTTTGCTCTTTATATTGTTAACTTGTCTCTGTTTGTATGTATTTGTATGTTTTGTTCGGGGCTTTTCCCCTCGGGTCTCCACTGAAAATGGGTAATTTCTTACCCAGATGGACTAACCCGGTTGACAAATGTGAAATAAATAAAATAAATAAATAAATAAATATACATCTGCATTATGTACTGTTTATTGTTTGGTATGCTGTGACCCAGCCTGCTTTACTATTGTACTACTTGAAGGCCTTGGCCTGGACAGCAACATATGTCAACCTTTCCAGACTACTGTATTAGTATAACAGTTTCACAGTTGTATTACGCTGTTCATATGGATGTCAGTGTCTAAACAGCTATATGACATGGCATATATAACTGTCATAGTACACAAATAAAGCTTTCCCAATTATGCACACCTGTGTGCGGTGTTATATCCTTTGATATCTCTGTGAGTATAAGTCTTAGGCAATGAATGTCATCTGTATGGGTGGCTCCTACAGTCTCCAGTTGGTAAGGTGGTGACTGTAGCAATACTGGCTGCTCCATATTGTGTGCATGTACTACATATGTATCTTACTGTACATATCTATCTGTGTGTGTAGTTACATATAAATATATATATATATATATATATATATATATATATATATATATATATATATATATATATATATATATATGTATGTATAGATATATATGTATAACTGTAGTTGCATATATCTGTTTGTGTATATGTATCTTAGGGATGGCCATGTCGTGTCTGGTCCTGGTTATGGGATCTGCAACACTTGGTAGTGTATTGCAGGGGGGACTTGTTTGGCTGTGGGGGGTATACCTATTCGTACAATACGTATATTGTTTGGGGCCTCTCAACCCCTTTAACGTTGCATGTGGACATATATGTTTTTGTTTATTTCCCCATTGTTATCTACAGATGCATGTCCGTATATATATATATATATATATATATATATATATATATATATATATATATATATATATATATATATATATATATATTTATATACATATATATATATATATATATATATATATATATATATATATATATACACACACACACACACACACACACACACACACACACACACACACACACACACACACACACATACATATACCTGAGATATATACAAGCCATTTGATACTTTCATTTGGTTGACAAGCATATATATATAGGGCTTCACACCCCCATATATAGGGCTATACCCCCTAACTGTATATATCAACTCCAGGGTCACACAACATTGGGAGGGGGCAAATCTGCCTGTCGACCAAATGAATTGTATAAATGAAAGTATCAAATGGCTATCGACCATCTCAGGTAGACCCATAGATATATATATATATATATATATATATATATATATATATATATATATATATATATATATATTTATATCTGCTGACATATATATATAACCTGCCTTATATATTTAGACATGTAGATGTAGCCATATATATATCTATAGATGTAGGCATTTGCATGTATATATGTTCATATATATTTATATATGTATATACTGCTACAGATATATACATATATATATATATATATATATATATATATATATATATATATATATATATATATATATCAATATGTTGTATCTGTTTAGCTGGTTGATACGTTTTGAATACATGATGGTTATGCATATCTGATATGGCTTAGTGATAAATCACTTTGGCTATGGTGTGCAGGGTCCTGGGTTTGAGCCTAGCAGAGGCTGTTTATTTGTTGCTAGGCTGAATAAGGCCCATTGGATACAGAGTGGTTAAGACACTTTTAAGCAGTTGTATACGGGTTTGCATGGGTTTGCACGACAGTAAGCACTGGTAAGTTCCGGTTATTGTTTCTTATTCTCAGTTAGCTCCTGAATTGCTTAACCTGTGTAGGCATTGCTTACCCCCACACAAACAGGCTAAAACCCGCTTACTGCTGCTTAAAATTGCTTACTCCTGCTTACCCCTGCGCTAATTTCTTTAAAAGAAAAGAAAAAGGGGTTGATAGGAAAGTGGTAAAAAAGGGGCAAATAGAGGGTAAGACAATAGGGAAAATATCCAGGAATGTGCAGGAAGGGTGTAGGGAAGGTCCACAGCTGCCCATTACTTCTACAGCAACAGCTGGGCATATGCACTGAATTTGGAGGTAGATTCGGACACTCAAACCCCTGGGAATGGGTGAGGATAACAATAATTAATTGTGATGCCAATTAGACCAGATTACGTGTCCAGTGGACACGTGTGCAAAATGGACAGCCATGTATGGGGTGAGATATTTTTGTGGGAACAGATTGCCCTTTTTTTTCAGGTGAGAGTGGGATGTTGGGGAGGAGTAGTAGGTATATTTGGGGAGGTAGGTTGGGTAGGTTACAGACAAGACAAACAAGACACATGCAGGGGCAGTATATGACACATGTGGGGGGTAAACACCTTGGGTGCGGATGGGTGATTGGAAGTCGCAAGCCCATGAGCCCCCAAATGGAAACAGTGGGACTGAGGTCCCACCCATGGGCAGTCACCACTGCACCTTCACGGCCCCAATGGTGGCCGTGCTGGGGGCTGGGTAGGAGGGGCAGGCTCACCCTCTAATTGTGCCACTCAGCCCTCAAGCTGGCTTAGCTGGTCTTGAAATGCCCTATCGATCTCCCTACACACCACAGCCTGGACCTGATGACGAATGACAGGTTCCTCTCCACCTCCACTTGGCCGTGCCCCATCCCCTGCTTCGGTTCCACCTAAAGGTGGTGCAGGGCCTACGGAGGAGGAGGTCCCAGCCTGGGCCCCAGATGTGCTGGTGCCCGGTGCCATGGCCAGCTGAGGTGGGACAGGTGGGTCTGCTGGACCGGCCTTCCCATACGAGCTGTGTTGTTGCAGATATGGGTTAGTAATAGTCAACAGCATTCAGGATTAGTTATAACAGCATGCATAGGTATACCCATTAACCCAAGACACCAAATTTAAACCAGTTGCATAGAGAGCAGAACACATGCATGTATGGAACAGCAGTAACCATTACAACAGCATGCAGGTTTTATTGATGGCAACAGGCCGGCAATGTGGGTGTATTTTAACATGGCACATGCATAGAACCAAATGTGGATATTTATGAACCAACAGGACATATGTCCCAACATAAGTTTGGAGAGTAAACATACCCATTGAGGTGTATAATTGGGTTAATGTTGCACATATGATGGAGGCAAGAGAGAGAGTTCAATTAATAACTGATATATCCCTGTAGTTTTCACAACTTTCTTAGTCACTGCAGTGATCTGTCTCTTACATGTATTACTACATTACTCATTGGCCTTACTTTGTACAATGGTATGTTTATAGATTAGTATATATGTGGACTGTGTCTAACGTATAGTCTACATCTTTTACCTGGTATAGCTGTTGAGAAGATCTTTGTTAACACTAAATGACAATTTCTACACATACTCCCAGATTCCATGCTGATGTTATACACATACCCCTCAATCTGTTATTACACACACTCTGGTTGAGGCTTGACAGGATGCAGGTGTTACTGCAACATATTATGCAAATTGCTGTCATACACCTTGCATGTGATGTTACAATGACAGGTTTGTTTTCATCTACATTCTCTGACTATGCACAGGTTTGACTATCGGTTATATGTCATCACAGGCTGTCTACATTTCTTGGATCATCACACTGATTTCTCAGGGGAACAGGGTACCAGGCAGCAGATTTGGGCCATTTATCTGCACATGCTGGGCAAATTGGAACGGTTGAGGGGTATGAATATGCATACAGCTTACTATCTGAACATTCTGACACAGTCTGTACAGTTGATCGTTATGATTATGCTTACAGCTTACTATCTGAATATTCTAGCAAAATCTGTACAGTTGTTGGGTCTAATTATGTATACAGCTTCCAATCTGGACATTCTCAAAAATTCTCTACAGCTGTGGGGTATGATTATGCATACAACTTATTACTGCTCCCGGGATTCAAACCCCTGCTGTGTGTGGTAAAAATGTTACAGTTAACATCATAGTACACTGTGCTACCAGTAAATTGATGTAAAGCTTTCCAATGTTTTCTCTCTAAGTCTCCCTCAGTTGTACAATATGACTAACCTCTTGTTATACAGAACTTCCTACACATTTTATCTGTGTACCACAGTGTGGGTAACACTGCTTAATACAACAGTACTATTTACAGCATGCAATACTATAACATATTAATTCAGATTATACACACGCACTCCAGGGGTTATACCTTTATTCACAAGATGTATGAATAAAAATCCACTTTATTCAATAAAATAAAATACGATGGTTAAGCGCTTTCATCTACACACAGGTAGACTTCCTCAGAACAATTCCACATTTATTTGCATTGGTTTAAATAAGTCCAAGCATCCAATCCGTTTCCTTGATGGATTAACATGCAATTAAGATATAATTAAAAAGTTTATGGTCATTTAAAGTGCCCTGTGCTTTATACTGACGAATAAATGCAATTTCTAATCTTGCTGAGTTTATAAACTAATGACAATATGTGAAATATATATACTTCCTAAAATATGATCCATAAAATTTCAATAACTAATAATTTAAGTAAAATTTATATGTTAGCATAACAAGTCATAATATTATAAAAAATAAAATTCCATAAAGTGCTAAATGGATGGATATGCGGATGGGTACATACAAATGTGTTACATGTAATCAGTGTAATTTTATCACAAATGTTAAGAAGTTGGTGTTGGAAGACATTAATAGTACTAAAATAGTCTTCCAAAGGGGCAATTGTAGAACATCTCACATAGTATACCTAGCTAAGTGCACGAAATGTGCCTGCTTTTATGTAGGCAAAACTGACAGATGCCTTAGAAATAGGACATACGACCATTATTATTGTATAAAAAGATGAGATGACAAGAATGCATTATGGAAACATTTGAAAGGAAATGATAGTTGTGATAAGTTTCTTTTTGGCATACTGGAGATTATACATCCCAATCCGAGGGGAGGTTGTATTAAGAAAAGTGAAAGAGAAGTAAAGTGGCAGATAAAATTCAATACCTCCACATATCCCGGTTTAAATGAAAATATCTTTATTAAACCTATTCTGGACCACCATATATATTAAACTGGATTTAAAGGCACTTTTTAGCACTTTATGGAATTTTATTTTTTATAATATTATGACTGAAATTTTATGGATCATATTTAGGAAGTATATATATTTCACATATTGTCATTAGTTTATAAACTCCGTCAGTATAATAAACTTTTAATTATATCTTAATTGCATGTTAATCCATCCGATTTGTTACAATGGACACCAGAAGCAGAATTTGCTTTCTGAAAACTGAAACAGTTAATATCTCGCTCCTCGTTAGTTTTGGGATTACCAAACTATCATAAACATTTTCCAAACTGTAGATTGTAAGCAAGGTTATATGACATCAGTGTTAACACAGCAACATGGGGACAAGCAACGCCCTATTGCTTATTATTCATCACAACTGGACCCAGTGGTCTTTACCTCACTGTGTACAAGCAGTAGTTGCAGCTGCAATAGCAGTACAGGCTTCGGCCTCAGTAGTTTTGTTCCCTTTCACATTGAGGTGCCTCATGCAGTCACGATTATTTTATTGCAAGAGAAGGTAGCATATCTTTCCCCTGCTAGGCATCTTTCCTGTATGACTATATTGTTGAGCCAACCTCATATGACAATTGAGCGATGTCGACTTTGAACCCTTCTACCTTGCTCCCACCCTGCAGATGGCACACCACACAGCTGCCTGCAGGTGAGGCAAAAGGCGCTGCCTAGAAAGATCTTACGGATGTTCCCTTGGATGATGCCAGGTGACATGGATGGTTCGTGCAAAAGGGGTCCTGCAGGACAGAACCTAGTAGGATATGCAGTAGTTTCTGACACAGACATTATAGAAGCAAAATCTTTACCACATACTTTATCTGCACAGGCAGCAGAATTGATTGCCTTGACACGAGCATGTACCTTAGCAAAGGGTAAATGTGTGAACATTTTTATTGACAGCCAGTACGCTTTTTCTACTGTACATGTTTTTGCGCAACAGTGGAGGAATGATAACATCGACTGGCAAACCAATCAATCATGCACAGTTTATTTTAGATCTTTTAGAATCTATTCAGTTACTTCAGAAAGTAGCTATTTGTAAATGCACAGCTCATACCAAGCAACAGGACAGGATTTCAAAGATGTCACGAGAGTTGATACAGCTGCAAAGTATTTCTTGAATGAGGAATTACAACCCTCTGGACACTTACTATGCAAGCAGAAAAACAAAGATGGGTAAAATGAGGCATCTCAAAAGGGGCTGTACATCTCTAAAGAAGGGGAACCGATATTGCCATCTAATTTGTTTAGATATGCAGCTTTGTTGAGCCATGGGCAGTGCCATGTCTCAGCAGGGGGGATGGTACAGCTGGTGAACCAAGTGTTCACGACATATGGTTTCTCAAACTACTCTAAAAAATTCTGCTCAGTATGTCACGTTTGTAATAAACATCATGCACAAGGGGCGTTAAAGCCCAAGCAAGGGAGTTTCCCTACACCACTGTATCTGTTTCATACTATCTGTATGGATTTCATAGAATTGAATAAATGTGAAAATAAGAAGTATTGTCTTGTCATTGTAGATATGTTTTCCAGATGGGTGGAAGCCTTTCAGACTAAAAATCCAGATGCTGCAACTGTGGCCAAAGTTCTTGTTAAAGAAATCATCCCTACAGTGACGGGATTTTAAAAGCTAAGAGGAAGTTAATAGTAGAAACACAGAGAAATTGGGTGCACTGTCTGCCCCTGGCACTGTTGAGCATGAACTGGACTGAACTGAAATGCAAAAGGATTGACTTTGAAAAAATTATTTGAAGGGTTTATTATATACCAGTGGAATCTGTCATGCTGCCAGCAGACCAGGAAGCTGACAGTACATAGCTAATTATATGTGAAACCTGTTAAATTCTAAACATTTGTTGCAGTCAAATTCTGTTTCAGATAAAAGTGGCAGTGCCCGCTGGTGCCTGGATTTGGGTGAAGACAGTTGCAGTCAAAATGCGGAGTCGCCTCCTGGATCCACCTGGCGCGCTGTAAATTAGTCAAAACTTTGAAACTGACAAAATCTTTGTCACATACCAAGGTAAAATGATAGAGTCCAGAAGAAACAGGAATGCAGAACAACCCTTTCCTCAGAAGTATTGCATAATCATCCTGTTAACTGTACTAGTGACAATAATCATTTTGTTGTGGCCTTTCCTTTTCCCAGCCACACAGACTGAACTGAATAAATGTGAAGCGTTACTCATAGACTGGCATCCAAACTTTAACACTTACCAGGCAATTAAATATGTGTATGCTGAGACTTTCAATGTTTCAAATTGCTGGATTTGCACAGCTTTGCCAACAGCATACTGGGGGTTATTAATGACTACAGTCCCCCTAGGGGTCAATGAGACCTGGGAGAACTTGATTTATGATACCTCAACCATTACATCACAAGATAAAATAGCATTGCACTTGTCTGTTCCACGTGGAACTTGTGTGTTTTTAGTAAAAATTATGTTCAGGTGGGTTGTTGGCAAATTGCAAGTGTGGTGTTCTTATAAATGTTACTAAAAAGTAACACAATGTAGATTTTATTGTAATACAAATTATGATTCATTTCTTGGATTGATACACAAAACAATTGATGAAGTAAAATATAATTCTGTTGTTACTACTAAAGTAGAGGATTGTTATGGCATACAAATGGTTACCTGATTGGTCCGGCAGTTGTTTTGGGTTACCTGGTTCCAGCCATACGACACACTGCAGTTTTACCTCAAGGATCCTTCTATAGGCAAAGGACTGACACACATGGACTTGAGTGATAGCATTATATCATGGGCAGGCATATTACCAGCATGGGAGCAGTGAAATCAATCTGGGCTGAACTGCCTCGAAACTTCAAGTAATGAGAGTAATGCAACCTTTTCCTCTTGAATTGGTGACTGTGAACTGAATGCTATGAGAACTGTAGTGCTTCAAAACCGCATGGCTCCTGTGCTTTAATCCAAGAAGAATGCTGTTCATGTATTCCTAACCATCCAGGCCCAAACCCACTGTGGACTTTCCAGAAATGGTTTGGGGGTGGGGTACCATCTAATGAACATCCTGATTGCCATTTGTGTAGGAATGCTCTACTGGGGAACTGGGAGTATGTGTTTTTGTTGGTATCCCTGTATGAAAAGACTAATTAAAGATTTTATAGACATGTCAGTTTCTGAAACCTTATATCAAGAACTGTTAAAAGATGAAAATGCTTTCATAAGTTTAAACTGAATGACTCTCTTAACTGCATATCCTGAGTGGAAGAGGTTAAAAGAAGAAAACAAACTTTATTTATTTTGAAAGTAGAATAAAAGTATTAATATAAGGAAATGTCAGAAAAATATGTATTGATGTGTGTATTAGTAATATGCTTAGTGCATTTAGAGCTTGAAAAGGGTTAACACATTTATTCTATTTCATACTGCATAAATCTTTACAAACTGCAGATGCTTTCTGACCTTGTATTGTTAGCTAAAATCTTGCTTGTGCCTTGAAATTTAAACAGATGATTCCTGTTTATGTTAGGAAAATAATGAATAGAACAATAGTACCTATGTAATGAAACTAGACAAAGGAGTTCTGTTTGTGCTATGAGAAAATACACAGAAGAAGCTATAGATATTAGACAAAAGCCTGCTTGAAAATATGAACTGCAATCAGCATTTGCTTGTATCTGAGTTAGAAGGGTGCCTTGAAAAAACTGTACAATAAGAAGCCTGTAAAAAAATTAGTGCCCATCAAGGCCAGGTTGTTTTTTCTCAAAGTTTGTAACATCTGCTGTGGAGAAATGCTAAAAGTTGTGTTTGATTACGTCAGCCTTAGAAGGCCATGTCTTGTAAAACAGTATAGTTAGTAGTTAGACAAATCCTTGTATTTGCATGTTTTTGTCTCCTTGCAGCAAGTTATTAAATGTGCCTTAACTGAACCTTACGTGTATTGGTCTTTGAAGTTTTTTCCTTTGACACTAGTGCCGTTTTCATTATGACACTGTCACTTCACATCTGCATTTAATGCAGTACTCCAGTTCACATTTAAATGTTATTTAGTAGGTTATACTGCAAAAAAATGTTCATATATAGATTACACATGTTCTTTGTTATCCTCTTCAGCCTTTTAAAGGGGTTTTTGATTTTATGTTGTGTTGCTGCTGTACACATGTAGAGACTGTTGGTGGGGATATGCAGACACCTATTGAGCTGACTGCTGGACAAGGACAAGCTCCCCACACTTCACACACTCCGTGTAAGCCTAGGGAGGGTGAGCCTGAGCCTTCATTAAATGGCTTGCTGTGTCCTCCTCCTCCTACATTGTGCGTTCTGCGAGACTAAGCTAGTCCTGCATGGAAGATTAGTGAATCCGGGAACTGTGTTTAGAGATATGAACATTTGTTTGAAATGTGAGGACATTCTTTGATTCTGTCAAACTCTGCCTGGAAGTTAAAAGTTAAAGTACAAACAGCTCCACTGGAATGAATGAGTTAATAGCAGGAGGTTAGCCCCTTATAGAAGTTCCTAAATATTCCATGTTTAGCTGGGGTCCAGCTTTTATTTTACTTCAAAGGAGACCATTTTATGGTCTGAATTTACAGTGTTCAGAAATCTGTGCATGTATGTTTGGTGTCATATAGGAAAGTCACCTATGAATATGGTATTGTGTTGAATGGTTAGTGTTTCTAATATGTTTGAATACATGGTATGTGTTTCCTAGGTTAGAGGGGGACCTAAAGCTTGTATGGAAGTGGTACTGGATTTTGCCTATGGTGATTTGAACATGGAGCAGCTCAAGTGCATTGTCCTGTTTGACCAGCCTTGAAGTATATTTATCTTTGATGTAATTAGAAACACTGCAAGGCATTATAAAGCACTGTTGGTATGCTCTCTGTGGTTTTAACCATGAGGGTAAAGAGAACTTCTAGTGACTGGAGTTTTTTTGTTTAGACTCCTAGCATTGGGCAGTAATACCTTTAGATTTCCTTGGTTTTGATTTGCTATGTTGGATGCACTTTCAGTTTGGTACTGCCTAAAAAAGGCACTATGGGGGAAGACAATATTTTACCTAATATAGAGGGGAAGGCGAGGTGCCATCCCTGACAAAGCAAGCAGCATGGTCTGTTGACATCTCCCTCCATGCTGACAAATATTGCACCCTCTTAGAATTATATCAGAAACTAAGCTTACTACTCCTTGTTTGTAGTTAAACCTGCTTACTAGTGCCTTATTCATTATGACACTGACACTTCACATCTGCATTTAATGCAGTACTCCAGTTCACATTTAAATGTTATTTAGTATGTTATACTGCAAAAAAATGTTCATATACAGATTTCACATGAAAAATGGAATGTACTGCAGTGGGACTCAAACCGGGAATGACTGCTCATTAGGCGGATGCTCTGCCCACTACACTATTGCTGTGCTACTTCATTTACATATATCTTCTTTGTTATCCTCTTCAGCCTTTTAAGCTACTTTAACCGTAGCTAAGCAATGGGCACACCCGTGCACCTATGGTTAGCTGTACTCAGATTTAAAAAAAAAAATAAAGGGGTTTCTTCTTTTGATTTTTATGTCCTGTTACTGTTGTACACATGGGGGACTGTTGTTGGGGATATGCGGACACCTATGAGCGGTCTCACTCATTTATTTCCACTTTGTGCTGCTCTACATTGCAGGGGCATGTTTATTCCTGAGAGCTCTGCTGTCAGACAAGCTCCCTGCACTTCTACACACTCCATGTAAGCCTAGGAGTTCGGGCAGTGCGCCTTCATTAATATGCATGGCTTGCTGTCGTCCTCCTCCTACACGGGTGCTTCCGTGCAAGACTAAGCTAGTCCTGCATGGAAGATTAGTGAATCCGGGTGACTGTGTTTACTGTAACTTAAAAAATCCAGTTTAATATCTAGAAACTAAAGAATACTACTACAATAAAAATAGTTTGTGCTGAAACGTTTGCATTTATACTTCTTTCATAACCCCTATCATTCCAGAGATATGAACATTTGTTTGAAATGTGAGGACATTCTTTGATTCTGTCAAAAGACTTAGGCTCTGCCCACTGGAAGTTAAAGTGCAAACTTCCAGAGCTCCACTGGAATGAATGAGTTAATAGCAGGAGGTTAGCCTTAGAATAGTTCCTAAATATTCCAGGTTTAGCTGGGGGTCCAGCTTTTATTTTTACTTCAAAGGAGACCATTTTATGGTCTGAACTTTCCTTTGAAGGCATTACAGTAGGGGGTGTGCAGCACTCTCCCGTATTAGTGAGGACCAGATCCAGTACGGTTACACCCCTGGTTGGTGTATTGACTATCTGGTCCAGGGAGTTTGTGTTTACAGTGTTCAGAAATCTGTGCATGTATGTTTGGTGTCATATAGGAATCCCAGTTAATAGTGGAGTAATTAAAGTCACCTATGAATATGGTATTGTGTTGAATGGTTAGTGTTTCTAATATGTTTGAATACATGGTATGGGTTTCCTAGGTTAGAGGGGGACCTAAAGCTTGTATGGAAGTGGTACTGGATTTTGCCTATAGTGATTTGAAAATGGAGAAGCTCAAGTGCATTGTCCTGTTTGACCAGCCTTGAAGTATATTTATCTTTGATGTAATTAAAGTCACTGCCACCTTTAGTCCCTGCTTGTAAAGTAGCTGACCTAAATGTGTGGAAGGCATTATAACCTAGCACTGTTGGTATGCCCTCCGTGGTTTAAACCACGTCTCAAGGACCACACAGATGTCAACATTCTCTAGGGTAAAGAGAACTTCTAGTGAGTGGAGTTTTTTTGTTTAGACTCATAGCATTGGGCAGTAATACCTTTAAATTTCCTTAGTTTTGATTTGCTATGTTGGATGCACTTTCAGTTTGGCATTGCCTAAAAAAGGCACTATGGGGAAGATAATGTTTTAGCTAATATTAGAAAGCCTAGAGGGGAGAGGTGCAGACCATCCCTGACAAAGCAGCATGGTTTGTTGACCATCTCCTTCAATGCTGACAAATATTGCACCCTCTTAGAATTATATCAGAAACTAAGCCAATTATTAAAGTCAATCATCTTTTGTTCGTATTGTGGCATCATCCTTGGAGAATGTAAAATGCTGCTCAGTGCTAGGTTCATACCAGTCTGAGACACATATTCCGAGCTCTCCATGATGTCTCTCCTCATATAGTCTAGGGAGGTAAGTCTCAGGTCATTTACTCCCACATGCACTATGACTGAGTCATATTGGTAAATGTGGTCCAATGACCTGATTGCCTGCATAATGTGGTGGATCCTAGTCCTTGATAAGCAACTCACCATGACTTTCTCCTTACTCAGCCTAGAGAGAGGGACATCAGTGTTCATAGGTTGGTACTAGTCTATTGGCCCTAAGGCCTATACAAGTCTAGCCATAACAATTCCTTGGCTATTTCTTCCCACACTATTTACTTCCCTGGACCCCTGTCTAGCAGGGCGACTGACATGATCCCTGGGGTAAATTTCCAAATCTCCAGTCCAGTAGTCAAGGTTCCTTTTGAAGAGGGCCAAGGAGGCACTCTGCTTGACATGTATGGGCAGTCTATTCCAGAGTATGGGGAGTCTCTGGGTCAGGAACCTATCCCTCCAGCAGGTTTTGTTTATTGTGGTGACAAGGTTTAGGTCCCTGGAGAGTGTGGCTCTGATGGATTGGGATTTCTTTAAGTGTAGCATGTCCAACAGCTCTGGGTTTGACATGGCCTTGTATGTTAAGCAGAGATCACCTCTGAGTAGACGATATGCGACAGAGTATAGCTGGGTTTTTTTTAGTCGGTCAACATAGGGCATCTGCTTTATGCCTGTGATTCTTTTAGAGAGGTGTTTCTGCGGCCATTCCAGTTGTTGCAGATGTCTCATGAGGTACATACCAAATGGGGCATTGTTTTCTATGATGAGTCTAATAAGGGATGAATACAGTTGGACAATGACCTCCTTTTTTCTGGATGAAAAGCCCTTAGTGATGAGGTGTGTCACATAGAAGGATTTCCTGACTGTTATAACGATGTGGTTATTGAAGGTGATACCACTGTCCACCTGTGTTTCTAAGTCTCTTATCAAACTTTCAGTGTTTAGTGTACTGCCACCTATGTAGTAATTCATAGATACATGGTTTTCCCAAAGGGGATAACTATACACTTCTTGGCATTGAGCTTGAGCCCATGGCTCTGGCACCAAGCATCTGTTTCTGTAAGGCCCATTTGTAGAATATCCACATCATTTGGGGAGTCAATAATGGCTCCCAGTTTACAGTCATCTGCAAACTTTGTTAGCCAGAGTCCCTCAGTGTTAGCCTGTACTTCAGAGAAGTAGATGCCAAACAAGAGCAGTCCCAGGACTGAACCCTGAGGTACTCCACTTGTCACTTGTCTGGAGCTGGATTTGGAGTCGGCTACTTTTACAATGTGGGTTCTATCAGTAAGCCAGCTGGCAACCCATCGAGTGACGTAGGGATTTATGCCCAGCTTAGTAAGTTTAGCTATGACTCCAGGGTGGGGGATGGTGTCAAAGGCCTCGGTGAGGTCCAGATAGGCTGTATGGACTGCCTTACCCTCGTCCACAGCTCTGGAGACTGATTCAAAGAAGTCAATTATGTTCAGGAGACACAAACAGCCCTTCACGAACCCAAACTGCGTGGGGTCCAGTGTTTGAAGGTTGCCAATGTCTTTGTTTATAAGTTCCATGATAATACGTTCCATGGCCTTGCAGATCAGGCTTTTCAGACTGATGGGACGGTAGTTCCTAGGATCCAAGGTGGATTCCCCCCTGTGGAGTGGGATAACTGTATCTGTGCGCTACTCAGTGGTCACAAAGCCTGAGGTGAGGCTATGATTAAACATGACCCTTAGGTGAGGTGCCAGTTCATTTTGTAGTTCATGTAGTACACATCTCGGGATGTCATCTGGTCCCATGGATGTTGTATTTTTATATTTGGACAGTGCGGTTTTTTACCTGTGTGGCTGTGATTACTTGAATTTAGCAATCTTTCTATACTGAAATGGGCCCTTTAGGGGGTGAAAGGGGGGTGAAGTTGGCACTGAATCGATCTGGCACGATATTGGCAATGTCCTTGGGATCAGTATATTTAATGCCATTCTGTTGTCACTCAGAGCAAATCTGAGCATCACCATTTAGATTCTTGACATAGCTATAGAATGCCTTGTGGTTGTCTTTGGAATCTTTGGCAATTTTATTTTTGTAACTAGCCTTTGAGGATTTTTATGAGGGATCTCAGCTTCTTCTGTGTCACTGTTAGATAGAGGCACAGTATACTAACCTCAAAACAGGGCATAGCAAAATTAATTTAAAATGGGTGGCGAAAGCCAAACACATTCTGGCTAGGCTTATAAATGCCCTAGGGCAGATAGCCTAGTATGAACCTATGAACCTATGAACCTTACTGAGGCTGGTAAGGGAGATTTTTGCATCAGGGGACTTTTCTGCAACAATTTCTTCCTTCTGTTGTATAGTTTGTTTATGACAGGGGACCACCAGATTGGCTTCCTTTTTTAGGAGAAGAGCATATTGGTTCTATTTGGGATGGCATGATTCATGCATGAGTGGATGTGCTCATACAGTGCTTTAGTGTAGGATTCAGCAGTTGAACTTTCACTTCCTGTCTGCATGGGTGTCATGCAGTTTGTCGCTTCTGACTTGAGTCGCATGAAGTTGGCCTAGGAGATGTTTTTTACGGATGTTTCCTTACTGGGGGGTGGGGGTGGGATGTGGATGTCAAAGGTGATTAACTTATGTTCAAACCTAATCAACGAGGGGGTGACCACTGTTGTGGAGCATCGATTTCCCATGTTGGTAATGACCAGGTTCAGGATATTGGAGCCCCTGGTGGGACTATGGATTAGTTGATCCAGGGTGTTGGAATTTATGAATTCCAGGAACCTTTGGGCAAAGGTGTTGGTACACTAGTAGTTTTCCCAGTTAATGGCAGGGTAGTTGAAATCACCCAGTATTAGGGTGTTTGGTTGTATTTTAATATTTTCCAGTATGTTTAGAAAGGTGTAGTGAGAATCTTGGGGCATGGTGGTGGATCTGTATCAAGGTACAGTTTGGATTTCAGTCTTACCTAGTGTTAGTTGCACCTGCAGAATTTCGGATGTATTGTGTTGGGCAATTAGCCTGGAGGTGTGAATATGGACACTTCTCCACCTTTAGTGTTTTGGTCCTGGTTTGGTGGCTGAAAAGTGTGGTAAGAGTTGTAGCCTGGTATTGCAGGGGTGCTCTCCGGAGCCTTGAACCAGGTCTCAATTACTGCACAGATATTGATGTTCTCCAGAGAGTGCATTTTGAGGTTTAGACTTCTAGGATTGAGTAGCATTACCTTCAGATTTTGCATACTTGTACCTGTTACAGTGGTGGTTTTGTCCTTTGAACCTTGCCTAAAAAAAGCACTATAGGGGTGGAAAGAGCCTTAGCCAGTAATCTGAATCCCAAGGGCAACAGATGCAGACCATCTCTGGCAAAGCATCATGGTTTGTCGATCATGTCATCCCAGCAGACAGATACTGGATCCCCTTTGAATGACACCCGAAGCTTAGTCAATTGTTGAAGTCAATTATTTTGTCCTTATACTGTGGTATCATTCTGGGCAAAGGCAGGATGCTACTCAGGGCTAGGGTCATACCTGCCAGGGCCACATGATCCAAGAGCTTTTCCATGTCTCTTTTCATGTAGTCCATGGAGGTACATCTCAAGTTATTCACTCCAACATGGACAATGACAGAGTCGTATTTGTACTTGTTGTGGAGTGACTTGTGTGCATGCGTTATGTGGTGGATTCTGGCACCCGACAGGCAGCTGACTGTAATTTTCTCTTTGTTCAGCCTGGTGAGTGGGACATCAGTGTGCCTGACTATAGAGTCACCTAAGACTAAAGTGTTGGGTACGTTGTCTTGCCTTAGGGCCTGTTGTTGGGTGGCACACTGGTGTTGTGAGCTATATGATACTTTGGTTGTTTGTTTGCGTTTCAGCTTCAGAGGTCCTTGTTGCTCGGGCAGATTAATGTTAAGGGCCTCTGCTTATGTGGGTTTAGTGTTGCTATGTGTGGGTGTTGGTGGTGAGGGTTTTGAAGGGCTATGTGTTTCTTGAGGTGTAGTGCAGGTGTTAACCTTCTCCTCTTGATTGTCTAGCACAATCTTGGCTGGAAAGAGCTTTGTTTCCAGTTTGGCTATGCAAGTGCATTTCTCACAGGTTATAGTGTTGGGTGGTAGGAGGAGAGGATTGTCTGTGTACATGAGGCAATCGCTACATTGCCCTAGTATGTCCAGATTCACCAGGTGGACAGGGGAAATCACCGGAAGCTGACACTTGGACATGACTGGTTAGGTGCTTTTTTTAACTGTAACTGCATTCCTTCTCTTACCAGGAGAAAACAGAAGCACTAATCCCAAGATGACTACTGAGAGGCAGAATGTGGGCTCTCCAATAACTGGTGGTCTTGCAATAGATGCTTAAAGATAAGATGAAAAAAATGGTTTATCCTAAACACTGCAGTGTGTACTAGAGGAATTAGGCATGAAAGTAGGTAACTTAAGTTTTACCTGTCTAAAAAGTTTAGTTTTGGTGGAGATTCGCTATTTTTCAAACAGCAAGATAGATTGAAAGGGGGTGGTCACTTTTGTATTCTGGTACTATGGAATACAGTAGGATGACCAATAAATTTAAATAGTTGAGGGGAGTGATTTCACAAAATGATAATTTTGTGCTTACTCACACAAGCCAATAAAAGCACAGAGGAAATGAGATATATGGTCAAATTAGCATAATGAGCAGGCAACTAGAAAGACAGTGGTGTTTAAGAACACAACATTAACTGGGTGGGAAATATTATTTCTGCCTGACTCACAAGAGACAGAGTTGTGGTCTCTTTTTCAAGTTTTAATATGCAGTTAAAAGCAGAATACAAGTAAAACACAGGGTAAAGAAAACAAATCACAGTGTTCAAAATAGAAAAAGGCATGACGGAGTCTCCAATGACTAGAATGTTGGATTGTGTGGTGGCTTGCCTTAGGGGCTTAAGGTAGAGGCTCTATGAGATGTAGCTGTATGTGTTGATGTAGGTGTTGTTTTGTAAGAGTGCATTTTGAGCTGCTGAGGGTATTTGTTGTGTGTACTTTGTCTAGGAGGTATTTGTGGTTTAGGAACTATATGCCTCAGCCTATGTGGGTTAATATGTCTGCTTTGAATTGTGTGTGATGGATGCAGCATGTGTACTACTGACAACCTTATTGACATTAGGAATACTTTTATGTGAGAGCTTTGCTTCCAGTGACATTGTGTAAATACATCTCTCACATACCATATCAGTTTGTTTGAGAATTAACTGGTTGTCAGTAAATGTGAGGCAATTTCTACATTGCCTCAGAATGCCCATATCCACCAAGCTGGTAATGGAGACATTAGGAAAGTTTGTATCCATGGCAACAGACCCTTTTTTATTGATTAGACAGTTGGAGTGAGAATATCAATCACTGTCAGGAGTATCCGGTTTGCAACTATGGGGACAGTGCTTGATACTGCAAACTAGTTGTCCTGTGTGCAACTAGGCATTGGAGAAATTTCAATTGTGCTTTTACAGGAAAAATGTCACTCAAGGTGTCTGAGTCTATACAGACCACTGCCAAACACTTGAGGGGAAACTAATACATAGAGCCTTTAAGGATGAAGCATTTAGGAAGATTCTGAAGTTAGAAACAAATCAAGCAGTACTTACTGAAAACAAAGAATTAGCTTGTCAAGAATGATGAAGAGAGGGTAGTCACATGAATGGCTACTGCCTGGCTGCTACTAATGCTGGTCTCAGCACAGCTTCACTCTGTTGGAATACAATACTCATTTGCTTCTTCTTTCACCAGAAGCAAAATGTTAGCACCAGTCCCAAGATGACAGTGCGTTAGCACTGCTAGGCCCATAAATGTTCCCTATCTCCAACATTGCATCATGAAAATTTATAAACGGTGCTGCATAACCTCTATTAGACCCATAGAAGTTCCCTATCAACAAAATACTCCAACTTGTACAGACCTTATCACCCATCTGCCATACTTCTCTGCTATCAAACCTAAGTTTTCCTGTCAATTCCACTCTCTAAATAATGTTACTGCTCTCCTGGAGGCCTTAGCATTATAGGAATCCTCATATCACCCCTTCCATTTTACCATATGAAGTCTAGCTTGTCTCTTACTTAATTTGGTTTCTTGCGGGCACAAGACATCAGGTTGATAATTCTACACATACTGTAAGACACGTGTTGCTTTTAGGTGATCGTTAAAGCCCGTCATATTACAGGCTACAATTCTAATATTATCTAGACTAAATAACGTCAGATAATAAACACAGAATAATAACTAAAACTCTAAGCCCACAGTAAATTCCATCTATCATAATCATAGATTGCTCATAATAAGAGGTAACAACCCTAAGTGTGGAGTAGGAGATCGATGCCTTAGATGGAGGCACACCTGGACTGTAGATGCATCCTTATTTATAGCCACCCACTGTGTACGAGTGGGAGAATAAGCTCCCACAACCAACTAATACATCTAAGTAAACAAATATCAAACAACTGCCACCACTCTTCTCTTTCACACTATGGCCAGCTCATAAGCTTCCTATGCCATCTAATATAACCCTAAGTATTTTACATATGGCTGAAGGGAAGATCTTTTCATCCTATATGACAAGATTATATAATCCACTGGTTATTAACAAAGCAATTAGAAGAGAGCAAAAAACTAATTTCCAACTCACAGTGAAACATGAAAACTTCAAGCATTATGTCCCACCATAATAAAAATGGTGTGAGCTATGTCTGGTTGTCATGCTCTTCACACTCTCTGCTTGCTGGACAAGTAACAAGCCAACAGCTGCTACTCACAAGTATGTATAACTTGTAAATAGTCACATCTGAGATGTAGATGTAGTTGTAATAGCAGCTGCTCATAATGCTGCCTCATTGTCTCTTACTAGTTCCCAGTTATTTATCTCTTCAGGTGTGGGGTTGGTGCCTGTGAATGCCGTCACTCATTCTGCACCCCCCTCCCTTCTAGTTGTGCCAAAGGCAGATATCTGTTTCTGTTAGCAGGAATTCCCACGGAGTTAGCTGTAGCTGCTGCAAAGTAAACAGACAACTGTAACCCTTCCCCAGGCCTAGTGCCAGTTTCTTTGTGTGTTTTCTTCTTTCCCACGGATTTTTCCTGGTCTCAGAGGATTGGAGCATCTTTCTCTTTGTGACTCCCTCAACATCAGAATGATTCAGGGTATCATTTCTTTAGGAAGTTGAAAAGTTATAGACTTAGCATTAGAATTAGCATTGCCTTTGCAGACAATTAAGGCTGCAGGAAATCACAATAGCACCAGGTAGAGTCTTTAAACATCCTCAAAACAGGAACAAAGGCCTTCCTCTTGATGAAAAGGGAAGTACTATAGTCTAGTGCAACCCCTACTGGTACCCCACAAATTAAGCAAGTTGGCCCCCCCCCAATTTCCTGATAATGTGTAACACTTGCTCATGATCTTCATAGTTTAAAAATTTTACAATGAAATGTCTTGGCATCTTCATAGCCTTCCTTGTAAGCACTCGATGGGCATCTTGCACCAGCTCCCTTCCTTCTAGGTCTTATGGCCTTTCCATCTTGATGTTCTGCTAGGTTGTTTGACTGTATGAGGGCAGTGGAGAGTCCATTTTCTGTAGTTTGGCCAGTTCAAATTTTATAAATGTAATTGGGTCTTCACCCCTCTATCCTCTTTGGCAGGGCAGTTCTATGGAGGTTATTCCTCTAAGCCCTATTTTCAAGATTGAGTTTTGTTTCCATATTTCTGTGTGAGTCTGCTTATTATCCATTCTGATGTTTCTGGATATCCAGGAGATCATGATGATTCAGAAGAGTACTTTGCTGTCTTTCTAGTTTTTGCAGCAGCATTGTAATTTCTGCTTTAGTTTCTTCCCCCATTACCTAGAGTGCATGTATCTCATTTCTGACATCTTGCAGCAGTGTAGTTAGGGTGCAGAGTGAACTTCCGATTAATGCATTTTTGATAGTTCCTTGACCAGCACCAGGTCACTTCCTTCTAGGCTTTATGGCCTGTGAAATCGTTTTCTACAGAGCAGCAAAATCAGATGAATACTGTTATTACTCTTGCAGAGTTAGACTGATAGCATTGATTAATCATTTTATGTTCATTTGAATAATTTTCAGTTACACCTTTTTCTGCAAGTTTTAAATTTATATTTAAATATGGGAATACACAGAGCAGAAATTTGCAAAGGTGTCTTAAAATGTATATGGAAAAAATAAAGGGATAAATATTGTCTAGATAGCTGAAGATGATGGACAATATTTAATTGTGGTCATCATATTTTTATGAAGACATTACAAAAGAGGGTGAGTAAAGTCTTACACCATGTTAGAGCTGCTGAGGTGTGTGGAATCACAGGTAAACATTTAGAGAATGCTGTTGATTAAGTAAATTGTATTCTTAAGGAAAGGAAAGACAGCAGGATGTTGACTTCTGAAACTGAAAGGCGTGTATTAAAAAGATTCAAGGGTGGGATATTGAGGTGTGAGGGAAGCAAAATATTTGTCGTCTAGGATATTTGTTATGGGTCTGCTATCAGATTCAGCTGTACCATTCACCTTGAGTTTAGTGCAGTACTGGACATTACTTTTAATACCCCTAACACAGATGAAAAATGATCACGTAAATAGGTGATAAAGCACTTTCAAAATTATTTATGCTCTCAAACAGACAGATGCGTATATGGTTAAGTTTGGGGTAGTCTCCAAACGTAATTGAATCTGTGAGCAATTTGGTTCTAATGTTGAGGGAGAAGGTGACAGTCTGGTGGTCATATCGGATCAAGGAGGGGTGTAATGTTAATAGATGTACAGTCAATTCAGCGGGCATAGCAACAAGATGCACTATATTTCTCCCTGTAATGAGAAGCTGTACAATTTGACCTAGGGAGTATGTATTTATGAAATCTAAGAGGCACTATGCATGGTTATCGCTAGTTGTGTAATGCTCCCAATTTAGTGATTGGTATTTAAATTACCCAGAATTAGGGCACTGCGATTAATAGACACAGAACCCAGTTGGTTATGGTATCTACTGAGGTCCTCATGTAACATTGAAGGGGTCAATAGATAACAACAGTGACTGACTTTATCAAATGTGAGCAAAATGTCAGAGCCTGAATTCAGAATTTTAAAATATTTGGCATTAATTAATATTTGAATGGATAAAAAGAGATACCTTCCCACCTCCCCATACAGTCTGAAAGACTGTAAGGTGTTTTACCCTGCTATATAGGAAGTGTTATCAGAACAATGAAAGCATATTTCTGCAATGAGATGCATATGAATATTCTGGAACATCTGAAAAGACTCAAAATCAGACAAGTTATTGTTTAAAATCCAAGCTCTGAGCAGAGCCTGCTTAACACAGTCCAGATTAGAATTTGCCAAACTGCAATGTCTAACAGATGAGCTTTGCCTTAAAAAGCACCATGGGGACAGAAATAAGGTCTTAGTCAATAAGTAGAAATCATGAAGGGAAAAGTGAAGACCATCCTTGACAAGCCAGGCCAGGCTGTCAATTATTGTCTCCCCTGCCGAAAAATAGTGGATCCCCCTAGAATGATGCCAATGAATAAGCCAGATGATGAAATCAATTAAATTTTTTGTTTGACATTTTGGTATCATTCACAAAGAAGGCAAAATACTGCTCAAGAAAAGTAAGTTACCAGGCTTTGCCACGAGCATAAAAATCCAAACTAAATCTCTGCATCCCACCAGAGTACAGCATCTACAGTCATTCACCTCAATATGGGCAACAACAAAAGTGTACTCATACCTGGTGAGAAGATACCTAAGGGCTGTAGTCGCACACAGGCATGTACCAGTGTAACGGATGACTGTGACTCCTACCCCTACACAGCCTGGTATGTGGAGCACTAGTGTGCCTAACTATATAAAGTCACCTATTGGTAATATATTACCATATGTGGCTATAGCCTCAGGAGTCCTTGGGGGAGTAGGACTGAAGTCAGGTTGACTTACTTTAGTTGTGGTGAAGGCGCAAGTGAAGATGTGTTACACAAGTAATGTCTTGTCTCAAGGTTTGTTCAAATGAGGTCTTGGCAGCTTAGGTAATGCTTACTTGATGATACTGGCAAAGTGGGTCTGTTGTTAGTTTTAATGTAATGTTAAACTTCGTACTGACATGAGGTATGTGAGAAGTTAGATTTCAAATATAGCTAATATTTACACTCTTCACAAGAACCAATAGGAGAGAATTAGGGCTCTGACCTGCTAATGAGCTGCTTCTTGTCCCATGTGCCTACTGGGTGACTCTGAGTACGTCATTTAACCAGAGAGTGCTAGTAAGCCACCACTGAAAAGGGAGACGTGTGTCCAGTGGGCCCAGCCAGTTGACAAATAAATAAAATAAAGTAAAATAAATCCTGGCTAGAACATTGTTGCAGAGGTTAGCATTAGTGCCTCACAGCTCTTGAGTCAGTGGCTCAGCTCTCTCTCTCTCTCTCTCTCTCTCTCCTTCTCTGCATGGGCTGTCCAAGATGCTCCCATTTCCTCTCATATCCCAAAGACTCCAATTTCATGAGCTGGCAGTCCCCTAACCTGCCTATAGGTGTGCATGAATAAGTCACTGTGTGTGTGTGTGTGTGTGTGTGTGTGTGTGTGTGTGTGTGTGTGTGTGTGTGTGTGTGTGTGTGTGTGTGTGTGTGTGTGTGTGTCTGTCGGCCTGTCCATTTGCTTGTCTGTGTGTGTACACACAAAAAGACTGGCCTTCCCTCCCAGAATTAGTCCCCAACCTTATGCTAGATGACTGTCAGGACAGCTTCTGGCTAAGTCACAGCCCTGAGTAGGCTAATATGGGAATGAATGAATGTTTATGATGCCTTCCCATTACAGTTTATGGAAAAAACTAAAATGAAAAGAACTCCATGGGCTCAGATGTGGCTATGTTTAATATGATGGAAATTCTTGTAACTGCATATTACACTAGTTACACTGTGGGATGCAAATCACTGATAGATACAGATAGGCAAATGTTTTCTCATGCAATGGAAATCAGAGAGAAAGTATACAGATCTGACACTGAGCCATTACCACCATAACTAAAATACACCTTCAGAATTCGGCACACACACTGATGTGGACTTTATCTGGCCATAATCCCTGTAAAAATTCCAAGTCACTATAACACATGATGCTTGTGCAGAATCACTTTGAGATGTCATCCATTTATTGCAGAATGTTGCTGGTTGTTAGGTTTTAACTTGAGCTCGTCTAAGCAGTGAAAGTACTATCTGTGGATGAGCATTGCCTCAGCTTGATAATTTTGTGCTAAATTCAGCACTGGCTGAAGAATGTGAACTACAGATACAGGGGGTTCAGTAATGTATATAGAACTCCCTCATATCAAGTTTAGTAATGCCAAGATAGATGCTATCTTCCTCTACTTTTTTAATTTTACCCTGCCTCAAAGCAAATATTTTACACAGCATCTAGTAAGCAAGCAATTTGATCTTGCCATCAGATTATTTTACCATCACAGATACTATAGCTGTTTTAGGAATGTTTATAATGAGACATGTTTTCCTAGTTTCTGTGTTTTGAACTCTAATTTATTAGACATCATCTCCAGTGGTAGCTGGTGCCTTAAAGCAAAAGTAGGCTAAGCTGTAGAAAGCAAATGAAAAGGCAGAGTGAAGTGGAATGGGATGTAGGGCTATATTTCATCAGGGTTAGTTTTGAACATGGTTACAGGCTTACATAAATAACTGGGCATAAACTAATACACATGCTAAATGCACTTTCAGGAGTAGTCTTCTTCCTCAGAATACTTACTGGAGGTACCTTAAGAAAACAAGTTCATTTCAGACATATGAGGTAATTTTATATACTTTGAACAAATAAAAATGGCAAAAGTAATGCATTTCAACTTGTCTCACTGTGCCATCACTAACCCTGTCATGCTAGATCAATGACTGTGTATTTGCTTTCAAGTGACAGCAGGGGGAGCTAGTTTCATCCACAGAATGTCTCTGTGTCCGCTAGTTATAACCACTTTATCGACTGCATACATCTCGGATATTTGATTGTGATAAGATAAAAAAGAATAATAATGACCAAAGTAATGTATTCATGTCATTGCTGTCAGACATGGAGCAACACATTACAATCTCCTGTGCATGTACACACACACACACACACACACACACACACACACATATATACATATACATGTCCACCAATCAAAGCCACTTTATTAACTGTGCATACTTTTGATGGCTGTGATGAAATGAACAACTAATGACTGCAATAATGTATTTCAGCTCATTGCTGTCAGACATAGTCTGACCCATTGCAAGCATGCATAAATAAACACATATGTACACATATACACACACACACACACACACACACACACACACACACACACACACATTCGTGTTCTTCTGTTCCACACTGTTCATGATATTTTGTGTCAGCTGGCTATAGCACCTCCGAATCTAACTTTGACTTCATTATTCAGACTTCCCTTCTCCTTAACCACTTCTTAACCTGGCACACTATTTTCCTGTCTAAGTCAGTTTTGACCTTTTGCTGATTTCTGGCATGACCACTGTCTTATGTGCATTCAGTTGCACCTCATGTTGTCTCAGTTTTGCATTCTAGTCCTCTACCATTTGCTGGAGTTCTAGTTCAGCATTCACTTGTAGTGCCACATTGTCTACATACAGTAGCTTTGTTGATCTGTCCCTCCTGACCTGTTTGCTGATGGTGTCCATTACCAGTATGAACATGAGTGGCTTCAGAGTCGAGCCCTGATGCACATCCACTTCCAGTAAGTCTGAACAATGTTCATACTTGTGTCAGTTGGTCCTTGCATATAGTCAACATTAATTCTACCAATGCTTCAGGGACCATTGCAGGACTATCCAAATCATCTTTCTTGGGACCTTGTTATATGCTTCTCTGAATCTAAGAATATCCAGCTGGACTCTTTCCTCAGCACCTTGTTATCTCTTATCTCTTATCTGTCTCACTGCATACATTGGGGAAAGTTGTACCGTATCTGACCTGCATATAGACTGCTCATCCTCCAACTTATTTTCTACTATTTTTGTATTCATTTATTTATCACCTTTTCCAGCACTTTCATTTAGTGTGACAGGAGGATGATACCTCTGTATCGCCTGCAGTTGTGAATATCCCCATCATTCCTGAGCATTGGCATTACTACATGCCATCTTTGTGTTTAGTACTTTTAGCTTTTTAAATGCATTTACTGTGCTTGGTTTAAGACTGTTTAGATTTTAAATTTTAAAGTGTATAATTTGGTTAAGAAAATGGGCTTGTAGAATCAGCAAGCTGTATTCAAGGGTCTATATTGAATCAGGGAACGCTTATAAAAGCGAACACTGATTCATCGACCCTATTTAACTGAAAGCTGAAAATCTCGAACATCCGGAACAGCAATTTTTTTTCCCAGGGAAAAAAATCTCTGGGCCGGTTTTGGGAGTTTACCTTTTCCTCCACTGTGGTGCGATTTCAGAGTTGGTATATTTAAGTAGGGGGGGGTGGCGGCTTTTTTTTTTTTTTTGTGGAACAAAAATGCTGTTCTGAGTATTTGGGATTGTCAGCTTTCGGTTAACTAGGGTCGATGAATCAGTGTTCAGTTTTTTAAGCATTCGCTGATTCAATATAGACCAGTATTTGAAGCCAGATATCCAAAAAAAGGGGGGCGGTTAAGGCATAGGGAAATCCCAGTAAAACAGACTACCTATTCTTGCGTGAAATCCATGCACGTTTGCTAAAATCATTTTCTAAATCTGCTATTTCCTTTTCCTCCTTAACCATGGTTCTTAAAAAGCAGCTGTCAGTAAGTAGAAAAGAAAGACAGATAGACAGAGACAGAGAGAGAGAGAGAGAGAGATAAGAACTAACACAAATAATTGCACAAGTACCTGCCATTTCCTTTTCAGTCACTAACCACGATTTTTAAAATGCAATGGTTAGTATGTGTATGTTCATTCATGCATGTCCTGTAATGGTTTTGACTGGGTGTGAGCATTGAGCTAAAATACATTATTGTGATTATTGACTCTATATTAAATCATTCACAATCTGATATCTGAACTGTGTATAATCTACAAAGTGAATACATTGGTGTATGTAGAAGGGGATTATAATGCCTTGTACTGTAGGTGTTTCACAGCAATAACCTAACATATTATTTATTTTGCTATTTATTTATTTCTTCATTCATTTGATTGAAATAAGACATCTGAGGTCTGTGCAGTCAATAAAGTGGCTGCAATTGCTGGGCATATTTGTGTGTGTGTGTGTGTGTGTGTGTGTGTGTGTGTGTGTGTGTGTGTGTGTGTGTGTGTGTGTGTGTATTACTCTGCACGCGCATGTGTGTGTGTGTGCATGGCTCTGCACGCGCATGTATGTGTATGTGTGTGTGGGTACATCTGGGTTTCTGTATATGTGAAAGACTGTCTTTCTGCATGTGTATGTGCCTGTGTGTGTGTGTTTGGGCATGACTCTGCATGAGTGTATGTGCGTATGTGTATGTCTGTATACGTGTGCATGTGTGTGTGTGTGTGTGTGTGTGTGTTTGTCTGTGTAGACATTATTAAATGCTTACATAACTTATTTTTTCAGTGTAAAATATTTCCTCCAACAGCCACATATCCTACTCCATCTTTGAGGCATTATATGGAGGAACTATTTTGCATCAAAAATACAAAACATGTATATCTGCCTATTCAACTATCTATCCATCCCCTTTTTCCCATTTTCCACATGGGGTTGGGGTACACACATCAACAGTGACCATTCACTATAGCCATTGTTGACATCACCTGGAGGCCTTATACATACCTGCATACATACATACATACATGCATACATATTTATTTTATTTATTTATTTGCATTTGTTTAACCAGGATAGCCCATTGGGCTCGAAGAACCCGTTTTCAATGGAGTCCTGGGGAGAAAAGCTCCACATACAGATTAAACAAAGATGAGGATATACATATACATTACATGGGGTTAAACATTGAGAAAAAGCTCCACATACAGATTACGCAAAGGTGAGGATATACATATACATTTGATGGGGTTAAACATAGTACAGTTTATGTAATTAAACATGCAGAGATAGCTAAAAAAAAAAACACACTAACACATCTACCCACTCACTCTACCCCTGTCCAATCTTGTAAGGAAGTTGCTCCTGAAACTAAAAAAATAGTTCCTCCATATAATGCATATAATTAAATATGGAATACAACCAATTTCAGAAAAGATATTTTCAGTGAAACACAAACAATATAACTGGAATGTACTTAGAACAATGCCACTAGAGACTGTTGAAGAGCACTTTAATGACATATTCTTACAGACCTTAAATAATCTAGCACCAGTACATAATAAAACACTAAAGTCCAACCCCACACCATGGCTGCCAAAGGAAACAAAAAAAAATCATGATAAAAAGGGATAAAGCCTGGAAAAACTGGTATACAAAATAGAACTCAAATGCCCTCCAGCAGCTTAGACACATTAGAAACCTTGCAAAACTCCTGTCAAACAGGCTAAGCAAACATACTATACCAACCAACAAGACAAAGATATAAGCAACCCAAAACTTTCTGGTTATCACTAAAGAAACTACTCCACTCTAGCAAGACCACCAGTCCCTCTCCAAAAACAGATAACGTGACAGACTCTATCCCCACATAGTTTAATTCCTACTTTATACAGTCAATATTATCTCTCTTAGACACTAACACATCTACCCACTCACTCTACCCCTGTCCAATAAAAAACACCTACAGCTCTTCAATTTTACTCCAATACCTACCTCTCTCGTAAGGAAGTTGCTCCTGAAACTAAAAACTACTTCTGTAACTGTAGACCAACTACCACTCGACTACCTAAAAATGGCTGCAGAAGTCACATCCTTCCCTGTATCCATAGTAAGTAATAGGTCCATAACAGAAAGATACATCCCATCATTGTGGAAAAAATCATACATCATACTACTGCACAAAGGCGCCACATCTATAGAATTTAATAACAGACTGATAGCAATTCTCTACCCTCTGTCCAAATAAATTAGAGAAATGCATCCATATGCAGCTGATGCAATAACTAACCTCAAATAACCTGCTCTCAGAAACACAACATGGCATTAGGAACTGGCACAGCACCACTACTACTCTACTACATTTTACAAATATAATAAATCAATATAGAAACAATGGTATGCTTGTCACCATGTTCTTAGACTTGTCAAAGGTATTTTATACTGTCTCACACCAGCAAGTGTTCATTCCACTCTTCTAAATAGGACTTCACAAATACTCCTTACTGTGGCTCCTTAGTTGCCTATCTGGAAGGCAACAAGCCTACTCACCCTTTCAACCAGTTACTACAGGGGTCCCTCGGGGCTCTGTCCTGGGTCTTCTCCTATTTAACATAGTTATTAATGACCTCCACATCTCCACTCACCATGCTAGTTTAGTTCAGTATGCTGATAACTCAACATTAATATGTGCAGCCTCAACAATAAATAAGCTCCAAGGCATTACCCAAAATCATTCTCCTCTGCAGAAACCTGGCTCAAAGAATCAAATCTCCTACTCAACCCCAGGAAAACTAAGTTAATGTTTTTCACCTCAGAAAGTTGCCAAAATCAAAAGCAATCTTTCACCATGAAGTCAGCAAATAATGTTGTCATTGAAACTGTAACTCACAGTAAACTTCTAGGCATTATAATAGACAAGAAACTCAAATATGATCAGCATATACTGCATACCATTAAATATATACACCAGAAACTAGGCTCCCTTTATGGGATCAATAGATTCCTTAGAGATACTGCAAGAAAAACTCTAGCCACCACCTTCATACTGCCGACTCTTATTTGCTGTACATATCCTAACAAACACAAACAATACTCAAAGAAAGAAACTTGCTTTCCTGCTACAATAAAATAGTTACATTTCTCACCAGTCTCCCTCATAGGACCAACCGTTGTCACAGCTTAAAGCAATTAAACTGGATTGAACTGCACATTTGGCCAACATATTCACAACTAACTACAGCACACTAACTTATTCATCATCCAAAATAATGCCCTGCACTAAAAAACATATTACTGCCTTAATGACCAGCAAGGGACCTCTGTTTTAGTATAAATTATTAGTACTCACAGATAAGTCAAATAATGTTGCAGGAGACTCGCTCTACTCCAAACAAGTTGTTAAACTCTAGAATAGTATCACTGTGCGAATAAAACTCTCCAACAAAGTTAGTACTTTTAAACCACCACTTAAACAACATCTTAACCAATCCTGGTCCTGTACGTGCTCACCACAGGGTTAAAACTTCTTCACTGTGCAATACTGTTCAAATATTCTCAACCTCTTACTGAAATGACAAACATTTTTTTATATACAACGGCTGGCTACACAATCCACTAAGTTGCATGTGGGATTTCTCTAACTTCCACTTCTGTAAAATCTTAGACTGTAAAAATGTAACTACTGTTTGTGTATAAATGTAAATAGAAATGTAACTACTGTTTGTGTAAAAATGTAAATAGAAATGTAACTACTCTGTGTTTTGCTGGAACTTAATATAATGCAATATAAACAAATGGAGCTTTTCTCCCCAGGCCTCCACTGAAGATGTGTATTACCCAGTCAGACTTTCCCAGTGAACAAAGGCAAATAAATAAATCAATAAATAAAATTACCAATAATAAAATAAAATAAATGTAACATAGTTGATCAGACAGATCATTTTCTATATGCAGCAATTCCCTCCAGTGCATGTTTTACAGGAAAATAATGGACATTCCACAAGAGGGGAGCCTGTCTGCCTGTAGTTTCCAGTCTCATAATACCCCCAGTTGATTTGTCATTTCCTGCAATACCCAACCTGTTGTTCATGACTAACTGATTAACACCATTGATTGGTTTTGACTCTTACTTACTATGTATTACACAGCTACTTATTTTTTTTGTTTTTCTTAGTTGATGTAGGCTTTAGCTTGGAATGCACTGATGCATGGGTGCATTTGCTAGGGATTCTGGCATGTTTTTTTTAATTGTTTTGTAACGGTTTACATTTTAAGTGCACACACTGCTTTTATAATTATTTCAGCTGGTATTTAACTTCTAGTGTCTGCTTGTCAATGTCATTGGGAATTAAGCATTTGTATCACCTGGTTGCCTGCAGATTTTGTTTGTACATCTCTTGGGACTTGCTGGAATTTTTTTTTTTGTGTGTGCATATGACATTAGCTTTGCAGCATTCTTGGTACTACTGGTTGTAATTAAACAACTGAAGCACTTTTCATCTCTGGAGTTTTTGTCAATGTCATCTTGGAACATTTTCTTCTTAGATTACTGTAGAGGATAAGAACTACCACCTGCAATGTGGGTTCCTGTTTTCCTTACTGGAATGTTCCATTGCATTTGTGTGCCTAGGTTTGCTGTAGTCTAACTCTGTTTAATAAGGTCGTCATTTTCACTGGAGCTGTTTTGGTTGTACTTTATCGTTGAATTCTTGCCGCAGAGGATGTTTTTGTCTCCCCACTATGCTGATCTTGTACATTGTACTTTCGACTGAGTAGCCTGTTGATTACAGTTGGCTGCAGAGGTATTACTGTTTTTTGGTCTGGCTTGAACAGTGGTAAGCACTGGTAACTGGAGTGTAGGCATATGGAAATGATCTCTATACTTCTTATGGGCATACCATCAAAGAAGACCCCATTTAGTTCAGCTCTTGACTTGATTTGTTTTCTTCTTCGTGATAAACATGCTCTTGTGAAACTATTTCATCGGTGTAGTATTGGACTTATGTGATGTCAGTCTTGCATTTATAAGTGAGACCTGACTTGATGAGAACTTTGCTCCTAATTAGGTTGCTAAGGCATTGCACTAATGGCGGTATTGTTGCCGTTTGTTTTAAGTCCGGGTGTGAAGTCGATCAGGTTGTTAGTCACTCTGCAGACTACGCTGAATACAACAAAATACAGACGTAGCCACAATGTGAAAGGAAACAGTTAAAAATAATAAAATCCCTAGTACATCTCCTAGAATGAAAGTGCTAAGGAGCCCATGATTTAATGTTTTTTTTCTTTAACACTTTGGTCATACATTTATGTATTTTTTTTTTTGATTTTTTTTCTGTGCATATAATTTGAATGCAACATCTGTCTTCTCATCTCTTCACTTCATATAACCACAAAGAAAGTTTTACATACAGCACAAGCAATATTTGAACTCAGGCAGTTAAATAAAAATTTAAAGATATCTTACTTAGTGCAAGTCACACAGACTGCAAAAAGTGATGGGCGAGTCAAATGAAATGAAATCCTTTCAGTTTAATATGCCTGTGCCCAAAAGAAGCAAGTTAAGTAGCTGCACTATCTGCAGACTTTTCCAGTTCCGTTCATCCATCCACAGTCCCTTTTCTCATTTTTGCATATGGGGTATCTAGAGCCAGGGTTTACATTGCTGGGTGGCTAGCCTAGCCCTACAGCAGTTTTCTTCCATACCACACATACAGACGTACAATCATAACTATGGACAGTTTAGAATGTCCAATCCACCTCCTGCATGTCTTTGGAATGTGGGATGAAACCGGAACACTTGAAGAAGACCCACACAAACACAGGGAGGACATGCACAGAAGGCAACCAGACAGGAATCGAACCAGGGAACCTCTTGCTGTGAAGCAACAACACTACCTGCTGCAACAATGTGTTACCCATTGCACTTTTCCAATTAACATTTCGTAAGACAGGGCTTCTTAATATTTATAATGTGACTGTGTTGACAGGGAATGCTGCAATCCAATACCTCCAAGATGGCTATGTCTCAGGACAGTTTAGAGTCATGTTCCTTTCAATGATTTTGCAGTTCATGTACTGCTCTCTAAATTTCAGAGAAATTCAGAGTAAAGCAAAAAAAGAACCTTGAAAGTTATCTCTACTGTAGGTACATAGGTTCATTCTCAGCTTATGGCTGCAAAGTCATTATTAATGCATAATAGCATTGCCCCTAATCCTATACCGTTCTGCATGTCTAATTCCCTTTGTTATCCTTTTTTTCATTTTCAGAATTACATCATCAATCAGTTTTGTACATTTCAAAAATCAACATATACACATTATGTATATGAGCACGTATGTGCACAACCACACACAGACACAAATAAATACACATTCTAAATACAGTACAATGGAAAAGCAAAACTAAACAGATTTTGAGTACAGAACAGTGAACAAAGCAGGATGACAGTTCTATTAGTAAATGTGATAAGAAATACAGCACTTGATTGTTCAGTTCTAACATGTGAAGCTTTGTGAAGTCTTTACAGTATTCAGATCATCAAAATTCTGGAATGTTATCATACGTTCCTGAATGTATGGAAGTATAGTCTCCCTGATTATATGTGAGTGACCCTTGATTATATGATCCTTTTGGCCTCATTTTGCACATCAAAATAACAGTTAGGCATGTAATTCGTCTCTCTTCACCATGCTCCTCTCACTTACCTGTCTAATACCCCTAGAAAATGAGTCATTTACCATCTGAATTCAGTCTTTTTCATTAGATCAAGCCAACCCGTCCTCCATTCTCCTTTGCTACTTCTCTTTCCATCTGCATTCCCCCTGGCTATGCTTCTGTTACCCTTTTGGCTAAGTCTTCAATCATTCCATTCTGACGCATCCTTTTGTTATCCCTCCAGAGCTGTTTCCTACCTAAATACCCATATCTTCATCTTGTTCTACTCCTTTCCTTTAATTCATGCATTTATCACCCTGTGACACCCCTGCATTGGCCTAGTAATCAAGGAGCCTCAATCCTCACCACTAACACCAGTGAGGGGCGTACACATTGAGAGGATGACAAGTACATACACAGTAAAGTACAATTTCCCTTAAGAGCAAACAGAGATCACAGTCAGTCTGGAGATGGTTTCTCTCTCTTTCTCTAGATCCCCAATAAGACTTCCCACTGGCACAGCTATAGGGTTAAGATCTCAGCCGAGTAGCCAAGCTAAGACCTCCAGCACCCTCTCTGTCCAACCAGTGCTATATTTCCCTACCCAAGTAGCTGACACACACACGATTTGAGAGCTGACTTATATACAAACCAGCAGACACTCCTGGGGAAGGCTGGCACAGGTTTACTAGCTGTGCCCCCTTCTGCCCAGACTATAAGGTAGTTATCACTGCCACCAGCCAGCTCTTATCAACTATTTTTAAGGCCCTTACCAAAGGGTGCCCAGTCTTACTGTGTAATGTTACTATTATCCACATGGTAAGTGTGACCAAGACTTGCAAGGCTGTTGGAATGGCCTGTACAGTGTCACCAAATACATATGCAAGTATGCTAAGAGCTTAAATATCTTTAAACAAAGCAGCCACAATTAAAAGGTTGAAATATATTTAATAATAAATAATAAAAAAACAAGACAATACTCAAACAAGCACAGTAGCTACAGAGTTCAGAACCACAGGAAATAGTTTAAAACAACATTGCAGGACAGTCTCAAATAAAGACAGAAAACATCTAAACTAATCTTAGTATATTCCTGTCTATCTCTAAAATATACTGTGCCTAAATAACTTACTTACAGAGAAACACACAGGCAGAAGTGCTGAAATAATGCTTCTAGGTCCAAGACAAGATACAAAATGCACAGTCTCTGAGAGAGTTCCCAAATTAAACATTACTGCTGGGTCAGCTAGATGACATCACTCTTTATCACCTGCCTTCAGTTCACAGGCTAACAGAAACCAACATCTCTGTGTCAAAAATACATATTTATTTATTTATTTTATTTTACATTTGTTGACCGGGATAGTCTAGCTGGATATATGTCCATTTTCAGTAGAGGCCCGGGGAGAAAAGCTTCACAAAAAGATGGGTTTATATAATCAAGAGTTGTTATACATTCAGATCAGAAATATTATACAAAAGGAAGGTATTACAAAAAAAAACTGGTTCATAAGTATTACCAAGAAAAATACTTTGCAATACTTGAAATAAAAATGCAAGAAATTTTTTTTTTTATCTCTCAGATGTGCAAATGCTAGGAAGTAACAGAGCAATAAAAACACTTTACATTTGAAACATAGTAATTATTTCTGTTTCAAGACAATAGAAACCCCCCCAACTCTAGACATTGTATCTGCTTGCTGCACTGAAAATATATTCATTATAGCACACCGTAAAGCATTTAATTTCAACTTATTTTCTTAAAGTTTTATAAGTTAACATGGTATGGTCCAGCTTCTACCATTAAAACATACATTTTACACAGGCATACAGCTTACATCAGTTTCTGTTCTTTCCCAGTAGAGTACACTGTGGTTACATTCTTGAAGCTCAGTACATAACATACAGTTCTCTAACATTTGTAAGACAAACATATGAATCATATCACTATTCACAAATGACATATGATTATTTATAAAATTCCAGACAGCTGGGCTGGCAGTGTCACATCTCTATATAAATCATATTAATATTTTCAAGTGACATACAATTATTCATAAAATTCCAGATAGCTGGACTGTCAGTATTTCCCTGGTGTCACACACCCCATCATTCTCAGTCACCTGAAACATGTTAATTTGCTGTAGCTCCTTCTGGCTATCCTCAGTCTTGCTTGCCACCCCCTGCCTAGGTCCTTCCTATCTGGTACCTGTCCCAGTAAAGCCCTCAGTCTGCTGGTTGCATGCTTCATCTCCATCCCTTGCTTGATGACCTGAAACCTAATCCTGCTTTTCCATTCTCCTCTCTTAGCACCTATTCCTTCCCCTAGCAATTCTGCTGATTTCTATTAGTTACCTGCTACCCTAACGAAAAAGTCCCATTAGCTGCCAGATTCTTCTTCTAAACTGCCCACCGTTTGGCATACCTCATACCATCTTCTGCAGCTCTAGTGCTCATTCCCATAGCCTATACAACAATCCCACCTCTCCCCTTCCTCCAGCCAGCTCATTTCCTTCCTTTCTGTTGCATTCTACTTCTGCAGTCCTTTATCTTTGTTATCTTTGTTAATTGAACTCTTCTGGAGTAAAACTGTGATAACAGCTGCCATACGTTTTGTTTTTTTCAAGCTGCAAAGGGCACTCGCTCTTTCCTCAGGTTACAGGGTTAGGATTAGCTTTACCCCCTACTCAGCCCTTACTCATGTGAGCTAACCCTCACACTTTCCCTGACTCCAGCCCTTGCCCTATACATTAGATTACTAAAACCACTTTCCCTAACAGTACTATCCAGCCAATTTCTTTTCAGGGTTTTTAGCTGGAGTTTACTGACATAGTGGTTTTATAGTGGAGCAGACATATTCAATGTTTTGTGATTCACTTTTAGTAGTGTTTTAGTGCTCCGTGTATTTCCCTTTTTACAGTCATTTGAGGTTCACTCCTTTGTATAGTCAATATTTCCTGATGTAGTCACAATCACATATATGTACATGGAAGCTTCAATCATTGCGAAATGTTTTGTACAACAGTATGTATTATATGTCTGCAACAAACATTTAAATTAGTCTTTTAAATCTGAAATGAAGTATTCACTGTTCATTTAAGATCATGGTAAAATTAATACATGCGCATAGGTTATGACTATGAACTTGGTTAAGAGACGGATGCTTCACTGCTATGTAACAACTGCTGTATTTCTTAATGTCAGTAGTTCAGCTATCAGAACCTAATCTAGTTAGAGATCTGAGTGAAAAGCAATGATAAGAATATATAAAACAGCCATCTGGCAGTTAGTGAAAAATGAGGGTACTGTCTGTTAGATCCAGACCAGTGATATGTGTAATTTGAAAATGAGATGGCCTGCATCTTTGCATGTATTCAATAGGCACATTATGTGGCATGGCTGTAAAACAAGTATTACAGAGAGGGAGGGGACTGAAATTTGGCTGCAGAAAAAGGCAATAAGATGCCATTGTTCTAGCACTTGAAAATATACTTTTGCACATCGATTTTCAGGGGGTACAGCTGTGGTCTCTGCAAGAGTATGTGTTATGAGTGGACAGCATCATACAAACAGCAAGAGAAAAATACGTGTTTTGGGAATTAATAATCAGAATGATATGGACATAGATACTGCTCCAGTTTTTGTAGATGTGCTACGTCTACATTTCTACAGATCTGCTTCTAATCTTTAAGGTAAAAATAATTGTATCATAGTATACAATTCAGCCACTCTCCAGATATTGCAACCTTGATTTTGAGTGAGGTACTTAACCAGAAAGTGATGATGGGTTGCTCCTGAAAAGGAAGCTCTTATGTATACATGTTTTCCCTTCTAACTAATAACTAAATTAAAAATAAGATGCTCCCAGCTGGTGGTGCAGTGGCACAGTGGTTAGCACTAAAGCCTCACAACACATGGTTCTCCAGATCATTTCTCAGTTAACATGTGTTCTGTTTACAGTCCATACATACCCCTTGTGTCTGTATGAGGTTTGACCAGCCCTTTTATTTCCTCCCATGTCAAATGTGTAGGTGAGTTTGTGATTCCGCAAATTGTTTAAGCTAGACTTAATCAATCAATACAGAAAATACTACATCAACCCTTGAACAAAAGAAAATGCATTTACAAACACCAAATTTTACCAAGCTTGTGCCTTTAATAGAGTAACACTTTCAATCATACACTTGTGATGAACTTGATGAGATAAAAATACATCCCCAAAAGTGAGTTTAAATGCTAAAGACTTCCTGTTCATGTGGTCAAAACTAGCCAATCACATGTGAGTTTATGTCATTTCCTCAGGGTGGGTGATAGAGAAATGTAGCCATTTAAGCCTGGTGCTGTATCACTATTCAGTGGGAATTCTTGGTCAACATGAGTAATGTCCATGTGGAATCCAGTGATATTTTCTAACAGGTGACATTAAAGGGGCTCGATTGGTTTAGAGTGTTGTGGCCACTGAAAGTCAACTGAAAGCATGACGTCAATACCAAAAGAGGACATAAAAGCACATCTCATCTAGACAGCATGCAACTGACAATTTAAGAGGATCTGGGTTAGAGAGCACAATCAACCAGGTTTGGGACAAGGCAAAGTCCTAGACTAAAAAACAAAGTTTGACAGAAATGGTCAATGAATTGAGTCAGAAGCCCTGGAAAGTGATGTGATCAAAACTGGATTAGTGGATAAAGGTGAGGGGATTAGAAACAAGTTCAGAAATAAGCATGTTTGAGACTGGGCTTCAGTTCAAGTATAGATTAAAGATCTGACAGCATTTAGAAATGGTACAAAAACAAAGAAAGTAATGTTTGTATGTGAAGTTCTAAACATGGTAATATTTAGATATATAGTTCTAGATTTCCAATATGACAAAAATATAGATGGAGCAAATAGGTTACAATATTTACAAATGCCAGACATAAAAGCAGAAGGATAAAATTAAATAAAAGGGGAAGGGATTTGCTAAGGGATGGTGAGAGCATTACTAAAATGCATTAATAGGTAAGTGTTTCATAGCAGGAAGAAAGAAAGAAAGAATTTTAGGAAGCAAATAAATTCCAACAGAGAGGAAATTTATGTAGCAAATAAATAACTCCCAAAATAGAATTAAAAAGGGAATCAAGTATTAGATGATCAGTCATTTAATAGTAAAACTCTAACACGAATTATTATAATGAATGTGGCAGTTCCATTTTTCTGTCTTTTCCAAGCTTTGTGGATAATGTTCAGATTTCTTGGTAACTGAATACTGGAAGACTGCTGGTTCTATTCCCATACCAGGTACATTTCCCATACTTGTTATAACAGCGAGTCTAAAATGTAAATGGGGCAGGGGGTTGTTGCCTCTCACCATGGCAATTATAGGCTTATCAGTTTTGTGGGATAGTAAAGTACATCCATGTGTGGCTTAGTGCTGGCCCCTCACTTCCCCAATGTTATCTAACCTCACCAATTTATCTGTAATTCACAAAAAAAGCTAAGAAAGCCATCTGGCAGTCTTAACTCACCATCAGTAATTTCCTAGGTCAAACTCCATTCCCAGCTATAGAACCAGAAAAGACTTGCTGCCTGCTGTGGCACAGGGAGTCTTCTTCCCCCATATAAATACACTGGTGGTTCACGATTGGTCCATTGTGATACAGCATGATTATCATTGGCTAAGGATAAGTCAAAAGAAAATCCAGGAAATGAAGGTTTGTGAATTATCCATGAGCCAAATTATGTGGCAAACACTCATTGGCTCACAAATGACCTTTTTGTTGTCTTTTGGAACTGGAACTGCTGTTTGAAAGAAAATATTATGACAACGTCTGCTACTCTATTGATTTTAGTATAGCTTTTTCTTAAGTAGATATGCTATATTTTAGCAAATACTGGAGTGCTGCATATTCAGTGAAGTGGATTAAGTTCTGCTGAATTAGTATGGCCTGTAGCATTTGTTGATAAGTCCAATGAAAAGCTCAACCCATATGAGCAATATCCCCATTACGCACACCATATACTCCTATTGACACATTTAGTGAACTGTCCTACTTCCATGTTCATAGACACATCAGTATGGAAACTAGCAATGACACAACTTAGTTTAAATATTAGAAAGAGGTACACACCAATGGGTAACTGTATTATTATTTTATATCACTGAAAAGTGAAAAACTGTGGAGGTAAGGGGTGTTTTACAAAAATTCATAACAATATATCAGTAAAAAGGATTATTTAGGAAGAAAGTCATATAATAAAGTAACAGAAAAACAATAAAAGTTCAAAGCTTAAGCACAAAGAAAATGAGAAAGATGATATACATGGCGGTTTCATGGCCTGTCTGTATTTGAAATAGATTATGACACACAAACATGCTCATTTGGAAAAAGTGAGTAGTTTGTGTAGCACTGTTAAGCATAACACAAGGTAACAGATTTATTGCTTTATTATTTTACATGAAAGGACAGTAGGCAAATGAAGTATATGAAATCATAACAAGACCGGATGAGAGATTTCAAGGCATGCTACACAATCTAAACAGACACTTTGCATTCAAGAAAATAGTGAATATAAAATAAAGAAGTCTGAACGTATGTTGGATCCACAAAGGTGTATCATCCCAGGCAGAGGGCAGCAGACAGAAATTGTACATTCTCTGAGATTAAAAGTGAAATGAAAAGGAAATATCATTTATTTATTTATTTATTTATTTATTTAACATTTGTTGACCAGAAAAGTCCGACTGGGACAGAGCCTATTTTCAGTGACGGCCCGGGGAGAAAGGCTCCAGACGCATGTCTTTGGAATGTGGGAGGAAACCGGAGCACCCAGAGGAAACCCACATGAATGCAGGGAGGACATGCAGACTCTGCACAGAAGGCACCGCAGGTGAGAATTGGACTGGAGAACCTCTTGCTGTGAGGCGACAACATTAATCTCTGCACCATTATAGCACCCAAATGAGACAGAAATTACTCAAAACAGTTGTTAGATTTTGTTAGATTATTTGATATTTCAAAATTATAGGCTCAGCAACATAAGGGATACAATGAGAAATATGCTGACAAAATAGAAGTAAAGAGAGGGATACATGATAAGGAAGAAACAGTCAATTAAAGAAGCAGACAGGAACTTTGTCATATTTAAGTGCAACAGTAAAGAGACATAGTTACAAATGAATGCATGTAGAAGAGTTAAGGATGGCCATTTTTAAAAAGAAAAGATAAGAAAGCAGGGGGATGGGACAGCCTTCCATTAGAATTCTACAAATGAGGTAACAAGAGTCTGTTACAAATAATCTAAAAGGGGTAGATTGTTTTCATAGAACACAGGTCAGCAGAAGCCTCCTATCACAAATGACTGCAAATAATTTCATTAAATGAGCAGTACATCCCAAACATCTGTATTCTGGTCTCAAATTTCCAAGATGGATACAAGAGATAGAGTCATGCACATGTGATGCACAACTGAGCAGTGAGTTTTGGGCAGCATGAGATCCTCAGTTGTGCATATTTATACAAGTTGCAGCCATCTTGTTTTACCATTTGGTGTCTGGCATCTGGTGAGGCAGACATGGCTCATAGCATTTACAGGCACAGAGCTCCTGCATGGTGTGTGAAGGTAATGAAAATATTTATTACTCTTGTTCAAACCCACTTCAGACAGCAACTTCTGTGTCTATATAATAGACCCTTCAAAAAGATGGATGCTTGAACTAACCTGGACATCAATGCTACAGGCATCCAGAGGTTTGCAAAGTGATACAGATACCACTATAACACCCTGAAACATTACATACCAGACAGACTAACAAAAGTGAAAAGTGAAGAGCAAAGAGAGCACCCAAGCACTTAAGTGCAACTGTTTTCCTCACAGTAAATGCATAATCTTCAAGCATGTACTGTTGTGATAGAAGTGCACTAGTAGCACTTTTATCTTTCAGCTCCTCAGGAGATCACATTTGAATAGGTAATGGGATAGCTGACTGGGGTATGTATCATTGATATCTGCCTTAAGGTTCACTGAATTTCAATGACTTTGTAACGGTACTTTTCCTATGGTGTCTCCACTCTGCAAGTCCACCTAATGAGGAAGATGAAGATGAGGAAACCTAAGCACCTTTTTCACTGCTTTCCACTGTTGTGGCTCATGGAGGTGTCTGAGGATGGGAATGTAGGTGCCTCACTAGGCATCAGAGTGGACCTTTCTCGGGTGGATACCCATATCCCAACATCTTTTGACCAATCACAGCTGCAGCAGATAGGTGAGGCTGTGATGAAGGATACTATAGATCATCAACCTGGCCAGTTCACCAGATAAAGGCCTTCCTGCAGCAAATAGCCAATTTACTGGAGTAATGGGCCCCAACTACTAGACACCAGAGGCTCTGGCACCACTTGGTAGTGCCTACATGGAAACATTAGCTGGTGATTATTCTGTGTACGTTGCCCTCTGTGTTATCCTGACACCAACCATGGCCAACACCCTACCCTATTCTCTAACTGGTATGACCCCTGCCCTGTCCCATACTTTGGACTTGATTCAACCCTTCCCATCATCATTTGTTCACCTTCTATAAGAATGTGTCAGACCCTTGTCCTTCCATTCTTATGTGTGCAGTACCAGTACTGCTAGTCTCTAGGGTCTCATGTTAGTTTATTTGTCCCTGCAGACTATCCCACACTGTCTTTCCATACCCTGTCTTCCCCTGCACTACACACCCTTCATTTTTTTTGTGTTTGTTATAAATAACAGGGGCTCTATTTCTATCCAAAATAGGAGTGCACCTTAACGTCTTATCTCCAGTTATCGCTATACTTTGCTCCCCTTGTGTGTTTCCCTATACACGGTGTGCCCCTATTCGTGCTGTCCTATATACCTGTTTCCTCCCCAATTTTTGAGTTATAATAGTAAACACCACTTCTTTATAATACTCATGTACTGCACTCCACAGGATCCCTGTGTGCCGTAGAACTTAGTAGTATGAAAAAAAAACTAGAATGACATGAACCATCCCTTGATTTGTACATGTCTTTGTCCTGTAATGTTAGAGCACTTCAGGAACCAAGTGCACCATCACTGCATAGGTCTTTACACCATCACTGCATAGCTCTTTACAGCATCACTGCATAGATCTCTGACCTGTTCTTGTTCTGGCATATACTGTGAAAACTGCATATTTATCCAAAGTTGTTCTACTACAGACTATGAGATCTGCATAATCAGCCACAATTGTTCTGCTACATATTGTGACAGCCACATAATTAACCACAATTGTTCTGCTACATACTGTGAAAGCCAAATAATTAGCCAGCGTTGCATGACTAAGAACTGTGAGAGCCACAGAATTAGCTACAGTTATTCTTCTACATACTATGAGAACCACATAATTGGCCACAGTTGTTCTGTTACATATGGTGAGAGCCACGTAATTAGCCACTGTTGTACTGCTACATACAATGAGAGCCACATAATTAACCACAGTTGTTCTGCTACATACTGAGAGACCTGCAGTTGTTCTACTATGTATGAAAGCCCCATGATTAAGCACAGTTGTTCTGTTCAATTGCTTCTGATTTTCATATCAGATCTTAGTAGAGTTGAGTGTCATGAAACTCTAAGGCCTCGATATTCATGAATAAGGAATACTTCTCCTACCATATAACTGTACCTTCTTGCACAATCCTTTCACAGCTGCACAGCACATGTCTATTAACTCTGTCCTATATGTGAAGGCAGTGGAAGCAACATGAGCAAAACACATTTAGAAAGTGTAAAGAAATGCTGAATTGTAATGAAGAGTTGGTATTGTAACATTTGGTTTTGATTACTCAGCTTATGACATAAGTGCAGCATGTTTCCAAAACACTTTTTTTTTTGTGATGAGAGAAAGTGCTCTCAAACAGAGAATAACACATGCTTTAATTTCTGGAGTAAAGAAATTCCTTTCATACTTCAAGGATAGAAATTTCAAGATGGCTAGTGAACATAAACCTTTAATACTGTCTGGTAAGCATAACAGTTTACCTTCCTATGGCAACAGCAGTAAGAAGTCATAGATTGGCATACAGTAATATTATCAGTCTATCATTGATAAATAGAGTACATAGTTTCCTAGTCTGAGTTATGGTAAAGAATCTAGATTAGCAATGGTCTGGAGTTCCTTTACCTGAAGTATTAGATATTGCTGCAAAGTAAATAATAAACTATGTAAGTACTTTAGATGAGGACACTTTCTTGACATTCCTGTTAAAGCAAATTTGAAACTCAGGTAAACTATCTTGACTATTAAGATGTGTTAATGAAGGTTGAAGTAACCCAGCTGCAACAAATCTTAAAGAGAGTTTGTTTAAAAAGATTACAAGTTTCAGTAAAAAAAAGACTATTTGTTATGAGGGTGTTAAAACAATATTTCCCCTACAAATTTAGAAAAGCTGTATATTGGAAGAACACCATAAAATTCCCCCAAGCATTGTTTAAAAAAAAGAAAAAAGAAAGACAGTATTAGCTATGAAAGTAGTCTGGTGACCAAGGCTAAACAGAGACTAAGAATACATGCTAAGACTTTTGTGTCATGAAATTGAACACAAAATGTGTAGACACTCATGGGAATTTCCAGTTCAATGCTGGAAAAGATTACACACTGATTTTACAGGGATGTTTATAAATTATGTATTTCTAATAGTGGGGGATTCATATTTCAAAGGGTTAATATTTTATATGGCTGGAGTCATGCCTTGGGTTATTATTTGTCACCTGAAAATGTCTTTTTTTTCACTACTTAGGGTTACTGGAATATACTGTCACTGACAGAAGTTAGTTTATGTCAGAAGAATTTTATTGTTTTATTAAGTAAAACTAAAGTAATTTATTCCATAAAGCCCAGTAAAAACAAAAAGGGTTATCTGAAAGATTCCTATTAACCTTCGGGTGGGGTATAAAGAAGTTGTCAAATACTATATAGGGAAATGATTATAAATGTTAACTTTTTCTGTTAAAGCACAGAACAACTCCAAATGTACTTCATGACAAACAGCTGCAGAGCTATTCTGGACTAGACACATAAGGACCATAAGTAGGACTTTTTGAAAGAAACAGTACTTGCAGAAATTTCAGCATGACATTTAAGGGATGGATCAGCTTATGAAGATGATTCCATTGTGTCTCTAGGACACGACTAATAAATGCCCATAGTTGATCACAGAAATTATTGTGGGTATGTCGGGTCCAGTTTTGTACTACATTCAAGGTGCTGGTTCAGAGATTTACTACAGAATATATTCTGACCATCTAAGACCTAGATCTACAATGGCTGTGAACAATGACATTGCAGATGGGGTGAATCATTATAACATAGGATGAAATAGCCAATGTGTTGATATGCCAAATGGGGAGAATGAGTCAGGTTCCAGCTGTGACTCTTTCTTAGAAAACAGTGAGTTCATTGTGCCTAACAGGTGAGAGCAAGTGCCAGAACTAAGAAAATCACTAAGGGATAGAAAACCACTTCACATTGTAAGCAAAGAAGCTGAGAGGTACACAGATTAATTAAGATAATAGTGATGCCTTTGAGCCTGTGCAAACATGATAATGGCTGTACTTCAATACCCAACAAAATACATCACCGCTAAATATTATCTGTAAATACTGAAATACCACTTTTCCCCAGTACTTAAATGGATCTCTGCTTGTTTTAAATCAGAAATGCACCTAGCCCATGTTGTTTGTAGGACTAACAATACTTCTGAGTCTATATTTTGTGAGCAGGACCAAATTGCAGGTTCCTTCCCAATCACCAGCCACCTCATCCTGTAGCAGTTTATGGATTTCCTCCTATGTCCAGAGGCACTTCACCTAAATCAGTAGTTAGTGAGTGATTTCAGCATCTGGAACTGCAAAAACAATGTCGTTCTTGTCTCATTTTGCAGCTATTGCAAAGAACTTTGGGGTCACTTAGTCAACTTGATGTTCCAGGACAGGGTGGTCATCTTAGCACTGGAGATGAAACTAACCTTTTGGTCCAGTCACCACTTAGTCCATTTTGAAGTTAAATTACACTTAACTCATGTTATTAGCACCCTATTATTGTCCGTCTTTAACTAGCTAACCCCAGACTACAGGGCAGATGATGTGGAACTTCTGGTTGCTAGATATAACACCTTAGCAACAATGACTTGGAACTGTTTTGCCCATATAATTGAATCCCCTGCTCCTTTTGCTGCAGAAGGCAGTCATGATATGGCTCTGAGGTCTCCTGTATGCACAGGATACAGGGAAGGATAAAATGCTGAGGGAGATGGGTTTCCTACTTGAAAGGAACAAACAAGGATTGAACCTGCATTATTCAAAGATTTCCCATAAGGAGGTTATGTTCTCTATCATGTTTAATCACCATGAATAAAGTTAATTTACAGGATTGTGGCTATGTGACTCTTTGCAGAGACAATGAGCACTATTAGGCAAGAGTTTTCCTGGTAGATCAAAGCAGACATGCATTTGGTTATGACAGAAACTTACCAGATTGCACCTGAGGTGAGACTGATGACCTTAACTTAGTAAAGTTCATGTGGGTGTCATGCCCTTCTGCACTGCTAGTGTCTTCACCTGATGCCCTTTTACTTTCTGAATTGTCCAGTCCTCACTCTGGAAGGGAGTATTCCCATCCATTTTAAAGAAGGCCCTGACTACAGTAATCCTGAAGAACTCCACGCTGCATCTAGGCAATTTGGAGAGTTACCACCTTATCAGTGATTTATCTTTCATTGTGAATGTTATCACAAAAAGTGGTGGGTAAGACACAACTCAATGCTGTCCTTGAGCCTCATAAACTACAGGATCCTTCCAGTCTGGGTTTCCAGCTGGCCACAATATGAGACAGCCCTCACTTGAGTGGTCAGTGAACTTAATTTGCCATAATCTAGGCCACGGGAAAATGGAAACCCAATATATATGGACAGTGTACAATAATTAGTCAATCCACATAGAAAAGAACATGCACAGATATATAGAGAACATGTGGAATCTACACACACAGTAACCAGAAAAAAAATGCACCCTCCACACAAGTTACAGGAGGGGGTGTGCAGGGTATAAAAATATGGCTGATTCTGATGATTGCAATGGTAAGGGAGATGTACCCCAGATATCCCACTGCTTTAATTTCACTCATTTGCAGTTCACAGCAAAGAAATGTTAACTACCTTCAAAACAATGTTTTTATAATGTCTGTGTGTGTGTGTGTGTGTGTGTGTGTGTGTGTGTGTGTGTGTGTGTGTGTGTGTGTGTGTGTGTGTGTGTGTGTGTGTGTGTGTGTGTGTGTGTGTGTGTGTGTGTGTATTTAATTGACATTTACATTACAGCTCAAATGTTTTGCTGTTGAAAGGAAGTAATCCTAAGAATGCTTGGTAATTAAAATATCTGGTGCCACCTAACATCTGAAAATAGGTTTCCTGGGTTCTATGAATCTTTGCAGGAGACTATTCCTTAAAGAATAAGTAAAGTAAATCAAACAATTTCATTAGTGATTTACAAAGTCCACCATATGGTACTGATCACTGCAGTCCCTTTACAGAATAGAGGAGCCCTGCAGGGCCTACATGAAACATGACACATAATGGATAACAGCTGCTTGCCTTACTATTGAACTGTATACCCTGAGCCATTTGACATCACTGTGAAAATCACAAAAGAACTTACTAGTTCAAGAGAAAATGCTAAGCTAGCATCAGCAGAGCAGTTACTGAAAAAAACTGTTTTTGAAATTTCATATACTCAAATACCATAGCTATTTTACTGAGAATTAAACAATATTGAAAAAAGATAATATACGTATTGCCATTGCAATAACTTATACAGCCTGAGGTTTTCATTACACTGCATTACCTACAGCCAATGAGAATGAGGTACCATGTGCATCCTATACATATGTGCATGATAAAACCATATTGCCTTGCTGTGTCTAATAATGGTGGCTGCCGAAAAAGCAGTTACTAGAAAATGGAAATGAGAATCTAAACCAACTATTCCGGAAGTAGTGAATATAGTAATAGAGATAAAACAACTGGACTTGAGATGTTTAGAAAAGGGTAGGTGCAAACTACATAGGGGAAAAATGAGAATTGTGGGAACAATGCATACAGGAGAGGAATGAGGTTTAAAAGAAGGCAGGACTTAAATAAGCTATGTAATGTTTGACTGTGATTGGTTAGATTATAAGTGATATATAATGTTTGCAACTGGGAGTGTGTCAGTATGGTTTGTGATGTAAAATGCTTGCAACTAGGATTCTGTCTGTGTGGTTTGTTTTCATGAATATAAATGTATGATTACCTATGTAGTAAGTGATGGTTTAATAAAGATGTGTCTTGTTTAAAAAAAGGCAGAAATTGAATAATTTATGTAATATTGCTTAGGGTATATGATATATAGCAATATATGTAAAGCATAATGATTGTTATGTTAATATAGTTTAATTAGTTTTATATGAATATACATTTGCCTATGTCACAAGTGATAATTCAATAAAGATTTAAAAAAAAATATGTTATGCATATGGATCTAAAAAAACATGCTATGCATATGGATCTAATATCATTCTAAACAATCTTTTCTTTTCACTGATTACATGCACTTGTGAGTCGTATAGAATAAATAGATGTTTAATTGGCCTGAGTAAGCAAAATCAATGCTGGCCTTCCCAGTACTTTCAGAACCACTCAGCATACTTGTTGTGTAGTAACGTATATGCCATCCATTGAAGCATCTCTGCCCCTTCCTGTTTCCTGTCTAATTCCTTCCCTCTGGCGGTTATGAAGAACCATATTTGGAGACTAGGTATTGACTGATTGGCTAATGACCTCCTATGAACCTATAATAAGAGGAGAAGGACTCTGAAGCCTCTATAATAGAGTCTGAGATCCCTGGGAATAGTCTTTAATGTTAAAACAGACTCAGTTGCCTGTCCTGATAATAATGTATGAAGTAGTAGTCACCTAAGTAAAAGACATAACGGGTGTGCTGTACTCACCTAAGTACAAAATGTATTGGGTGTGCTGTACTCACCTAAGTACAAAACGTATCGTGTGTGCTGTACTCACCTAAATACAAAACGTATCAGGTGTGCTGTAAGTACAAAACATATCAGGTGTGCTGTACTCACCCAAGTATAAAATGTATCGGGTGTGCTGTACTCACCTAAATACAAAACGTATCAGGTGTGCTGTACTCACCTAAGTACAAAACGTATCGGGTGTGCTGTACTCACCTAAGTACAAAATGTATCGGGTGTGCTGTACTCACCTAAGTACAAATCGTATCGAGTGTGCTGTACTCTCCTAAGTACAAAACGTATCGGGTGTGCTGTACTCTCCTAAGTACAAAATGTATCGGGTGTGCTGTACTCACCTAAGTACAAAACATATCGGGTGTGCTGTACTCACCTAAGCACTAAATGTATTGGGTGTGCTGTGTATTGGGTGTGCTGTACTCACCTAAGTACAAAATGTATCAGGTGTGCTCTTATGTTTTACAATTTCTTCTACATGAGCCTCAAAAAGCACCATGTGCTTTTACTCCTGCAAAGTTGCACCTACCAGGTTTATAAGAGCTGCAGTAAACCAATCTTTAGTGACTGCAATAAAAGCAACAATTTAGCAATTTTATTTCTTGGGTAAGAGTTTCCATAAGCAGTTTCTGTACTATAAATGCACCTTACAATTCTTGCAGATGATTGATTTGAGTGGAACAGCAAATGGGAATTAATGGAAAGAAAATGTAACAGAATACCTGGCTCCTTTTCCCATCAGAGACAGTAAATAAATCCTCTCCGTTTCATGTGGTGCGTCATTAGCAAAAGTAGGTGCACATATAATGTAAGTACGTGGGTAGACTGCATCTGTTAGTGCTTTGACTCTAGAACCAGGAACAAAACCAAACTATTAAAGCACAAAGAACAGGAATGAAGGACACGTTTTAAACTCTGACAATGTTCTCTCGTAGAATCTACAAAATAAGATGTCCATTAACATACGATTTGGGAAGATAGAAAAGCCTGTACGTACAATGCATGGCATTGAATAATGACAGTAGTCCTCACTACGTACTCTTGACCCAAGCCAGTCCAGATTCTACAAGGGAGGATCCTACCTATTTAACCTGGTTGACTTTTTCAAGAAGGTTACTGAAGCAATGGATGAGGGCAAATCAGTACACACTGCATATCTAGACCTCGCAAAGGCATTTGACACCATCCTGCATTTGGTTATCTTGGATAAATTCACCCAGCTAAATGCAAATTCCTATGTAAATCATTGAATAGCAAATTTACTTGCTAATAGAAACTAGGAAAATAGAATGTTTGGCTCTATGTCCTCCAAAAGACTTGTCACCAGGGTTAGGTCCTCAGGTCACTCCTTTTTGGTATTTACTTCCCAGAAGTCAAAGCAGGTGTTAAGGTTTTATGGCTGACCAAGTCTGCAGATGACTGTAAAATTGGTGCCATCATAAACTTGCTTGAGGCACCAAAATACTCCAAGAAAGCCTTTCTCAAACCAACAGCTGATGTCAAATCCATGGACTAAAATGAAATGCCAGGAAATGTATAACTGTATCCTTCAGTAAACAAGACTTCCCTTGTAACTATCACACTAACACACAACTGAAAGCCAAACCCATAGTAATAGATCTGGGAACGTATATTGACAATGAACTGCACTTTCATCACCAAGCATCCACTACTTTAAGGAAGTTACACAGCTTATATCTAAAGTTCAGGGGTGTAAGCACTCCATTGTAGTCAGCTATCATCAGGCCAGTCATTGAATATAATGCCCTATTCGGTATGCACCTTTCCAAACACTTATCACAAATACATACAAATGTTTCAAGCACGGGCATTAAAGCCCTTCTAGCTTGCCAATATGCCAAAACACTTGTTCCCATAATAAATGTCCAGGCTGTTCTTAAAAATATCTAAACTAGTACTTGCTTTAATCTAATTTGATAGTCTGTTCCAAGCATCAGCTACTCTGTCAGAGAACCAGTTAGTACACTTCTCATTCCTATAGAATCTTCTACAAAAGTTGTCTGATGATTCTCTAGTACTTTTTAATAACCCCAAACATTCCTAGAGGTAGTTGTCCCTAAATGCCTTATATACCTAAATAAGATCTCTTCTTAAATATTTGTAAGAGACACTGTACAAATTCAGATATTTTAGTCTTTCATAATAACTTAGATTTTCACATCCATGGATGCCCTTAGTATATTTCCGCTGTACTCTTTCCAGTTTATTCATGCTTGTTTTCCTATAGGGTTTCCATATTGTTATTCCGTACTCAAGTTTGGGTCTAATGTAACTAACAAACAATGACTTCATTATGTTTGATTTCCTAGACTTTATAAATCTTTTTATACAACCTATAGTTCTATAACTATCATTAGCCAATTGGTTGATATGATTAGAAAAACTCATAGCTGAATCTACCCATATACCCAGGTCCTTAAATGAGTCTACAGTTTCAATCACTGTGTGCTGTATTAAATATTCACCTTTCAGTTTATGTCTCCCAAATCTCATATGCTTAGTTTTTGATGTATTTATCAACATATTATTCTCCTGTGCCCAAATGGTCAATTTAGTCAAATTGTTTTGCAGACATGCCTTATCTGTAACACTTGTAATCAGTTTACCCAATTTCAGGTCATCAGCATATAGACTGTAGAACACCTCAGATGAAAACGTAAGGTCTGAAAGATACAATCTAAACAAGTAAGGGCCTAGTACAGAGCCCTGTGGGACACCTTGACTGTAACCAAGGATTTCACCTGTCCAGTTGGTGTGTGATACTTGCCATGTCCTATTTGTAAGCCATGCAGCTATCCATCTTATCAACAGTACATCAATACCTAGTTGTACTAATTTATTTATCAGTGTTTTGTGCATGACCCTATCAAATGCTGAAGTTAAATCTATATAAATCACAGCACAGCACAATTTTGAATTAATAGCTGTTATTATATTGTTATAGAACATCATGTTACAGGTGGTAATAGATCTATTTTCAACATATGCATGCTGATATATGGTTTCAAGTCCCAACCTATCCAGTTCTGACAATAACTTATCCAGTATTACCTTCTACATTATTTTCCACAACATGAAAGTAGACTTAAGGGTCTATATGATTCTGGGTTTGTCCTACTCCCCTTTCCCTTAAAGACAGGTTTAATAAGTGCATGTCTCCAATCTTGAGGAATCTCCCCATATTTATATGACCTAGTGAATAATAAATGTAATGGCAGTGTAAGTTCTTGCTTAAGTGCTCTCAGGTCATTGTTACTTATTCTGTCTCCTCCCTGTGCTTTGTTTGGATCCAGTTTGCACAGTTCTTTTTCAATATAATCTAATTTGATTCCAGTATCTGGGGTTACCTGGATGTCACTAGGACAACTTACCACCCCTTTTGTGGAGCCAAACTGTTTTGCATAAGATTTTGTAAATATATCTATAATCTGTTGTGTCGGAGAATAAATTTTAGAATCTGCACACAGTTTATCAACTTGTGTATCTTTACTCCTTCCACATCTTATGTATCTATAAAAAGGTTTCCTATTATGCTCAATATCTTTATATAAATTTTCTTCAAATTTTTCTTGATCTTGTCTAACACTATACTTAATCTGTTTGTCCAGCTCGTTTTTTTCAGTTTTCAAAGTTGTAGTTCGACATCTCTTCCATTTTTTATATTTTCTGTCTCTCACCTTAATCAGATATCTTGTTCTTAGGGAACTATACCCCCTGATGTTACATGCCTAGATCCTGACGTTAATCATTTTTTGACTTTCTGCACTCAAACAATTTCTCTTTCAAAACTTTCCACATTCCAGCTGCAGTTTTTCCACTGAACACCTCATTCCAGTTAGTTTTGTATAGCAACTTTTTTGCTTCCCTATAATCTGTAATTAACCTTCTGTGCATTGGCTTAGATTTCAGTTTGACAGAATTATCTAGCAACAAATTAACCTTTATGACCCCATGATTACTGCGCATCAATGGTGGTAAAACTTGACTTGAAGTTACAGTAATTTCTTTAGGAACACAAACAATATCTAGTATATTCCATCCCCTGGTAGGTTTTTTTTACAATCCGAAGCATTTGTTGTTCCTGAATATACGCTGTTAATAATTTCCTTACTAACGTTGTTGAATCAATATTATTCCAGTCTGTTTCTGGTAAATTTAAGCCCCCACCTAATATTATTTTTCCCTCCTGTGTTTCATGTAAGAAATGTATGAATTCCTCTAGGTCATCTGCACTTGACTTTGGTGGTCCATATACTCCAACAATTGTTATATGTTCCAGGGTTGTCTTTATTGTCACAGTTACACAGTCTATAGTATTGGTGTTATTAAGCATGTCATAATCACAAGTCTCATAACTATCTTTAATCCCTATCATAACACCTCCACCTGATTTTTTGTTAGAATGTCTGTTACAGTAAAAACATTTATACCCTGGCAGAACTGGATTCCAGTCATTATTCTTTAACCATGTTTCACAAACTACAACAACATCAATCTTGTGGGAACGTAACAAATTTTCTAGTAAAAACACTTTATTATTAATGCTCCTAGCATTAACAACCATCAGAGATGCATCAAATGTTGCTATCTGTGAACTGTTACATTTCTGACCTGACAAAAATCCTGGCTAGTGTCAAATATTGCAAAATATCTGCTGCAAAAATTCTCTTCCCTGATCTAGACAAATTCACACCATCCTGTCTGAACACATGTGTGCCCAAAAGAAGGCTTGGATGCTCTACACATTTCCATTTTTTAAAACAGGACATTTTTTCCATGTAGGTGTTTATCCAAAAAATCTTTTCATTCACAGTGACCTGACTATCCTTTCTATAGGTGATTTGTGAAAAGTATGTCCTAACACCAGTACAAGCTATACTATCTACGAGGGCTGTCAGTTCCCGACTAACAGTCAGAGAATCTTTATTGGTGACATCATTTGTACCAGCATGAATGAAAACAGATCCTTACTTCCTTACATTAAGGCATTCCAAGGCTTGTTTCACATCTTCTATTTTTGCTCCTGGCAAGCATAACACTACTCGATGTTCATTATCATCTCTGCAAATATATGTATCAGTTCCTCTAATAACTGAGTAGCCAATTATAAGAATATCTTTGCTTACCATCTCTGAAGAATCTTCAGCTTCTAATACAAATGCGGTAATCACAATGCATTTTCAATAAATAAAAAGTCCTAAATCATAAAAACTATACAGACCCTCTCAAAGCCTTGCCCCTCTTCTCTGTATCACAGAGGCTACTAAGAGGTGACTTCTGCCTCATGTCTAGAGCCTCGGCAGACCCTATCCTGTCAGGAATACTGCTCATATGCAACTCTAATTGTAGCATAAATACCCAATCAAGGAATCAAAATTTCTTTTGCAACATCAATAGAACATGTTTGAGGTATACATGTACGTAACACATAGAATATCTTTTATCTGGAACTGTTTTCCACTTGATGTAGAACAAAAATACTTCTCTTACTCTGTTCAATTGTAATTTGGATGAATGGGTGGGAAACTGCAAGTTCACTCCTGGTTTGTCAGCCATGTCCCTCGTGGACAGGCGCAACAATTAAATGTTCCAGCATATTCTTGTCCGGCCCACTTCTGGGTTAATGGTATTCAAAATATAATGACTAAAATCTATCATGGGAATGTAAGCCTAAGCTTCTTAAGATCATCATAAATCAACCATCTAGTAAGTACTTATATAATAATAAATAAAATAAACTAGGTGCTCCAAGGGACCAGAACTTATATCCACAAAGCGTTTATTGTCTTACTGCTTAAAAAAAATTTAAAACAAACTGCTGTTATAAAAACTCAAACAGGTTTAGCGCTTTCATCTTACAAGTAAAAGACATCATCAGAACCATTGCATTTAGAGCAGCTAGGCTTTTATAACCAAAACCCCACCCTTAATTGAAAACAAGTCATGAAGCCAAGTCCTGCATTTAAAGTTACATACTCAGCTAGCATTCACCTTGGATAGATATGTGTAATAAAAGGTTACAAAATAAAACATCAAGAATAAAATAAGTACAAATAATGTACATATATACATGCTGTGCTTGCAGAAGCCATACTATAAAAGCAACAAACAATTACATGTTCTTACGTACATTGCATCAACTTGTCTTTTGCCAAATTGCATTTAGACAACCTATATTTTTATTGATCTTTCTTTTAGCTCACTGGCAATAGAAACTGTTTCATTTAAGCCTGGTGGCACAGTGGCATTAAATCTCAACTGCCAAAGCATTTCTTTATGCAACAACTTATTCTTCCAGTCCCTACAATATGCTGCCAAATCAACTTGCTCTACAGCAAAGAACATAAATTTATCAAACCTGGATGCTATCAACATGCTGGTAAATGCACATTAAAAGTGTTATTGGTTTTGCCAATGTAAAAAGCTTGGTATTGTGTGCACACGGCAAAATAAATCACTTTCTCTGTAAAACAATTAAATCTGCCCCTCGGCATAGCCCCTGATTTTATCATATAGCCACTCTTCATAGTGCCCTTCAACATAACCACGTTGATTGTATCTTCCACATCTAGAATGTTTGGGAAAATTATCCATCCTGCATGTAGGTTTATTCTTCAAAATGCTTTTAAAATTACACCGTCTTTTAAAAGTGAAAGTAGGCTTAACCTCATTAAATCTCAGTGTGGCCTCATTGCTACTTTAAATAAACCAATTTTTCAAAATGATCTTTTGTATTTCCTTGGCATCAAGTGAGTAATGAAAAAACATGTTAGTACTTAAATCAAGGGACTGTTTGTTGTGAGCAGCAACATCTGGATTATTGTTGTACCAATGTTTAAAAATGGAACCATATATACCATTTTGTTCACTCAATATAAGTTGTCTAAATGCAAGCTGGCAAAATACAAGTTTATGCAATGTACATAAGAACATGTAATTGTTTGTTGGTTTTGTAGTATGGCTTCAGCAAGCACAGCATGTATATATGTACATTATTTTTACTTATTTTATTCATGTTTTATTTTGTAACCATTTATTACACATATCTATTCAAGGTGAACCATATATGCCATTTAGTGCACTCCATACCTGTCCTGCCACCTAATCTACCAGGGCACAAGGGTAATTACATTCCAAGAACATTCTTTTCAAGACAATAAATTGTTCTTGGCACCTGTTGTCATTTGATGTCAATCTAGATACCCTAATAAATTGACTTTTGATACTTCCCTTTTTCTGGTGGTATGGGTGGCAGCTGGAATAAAATAAAAAAGAATTACAATAAGTGGGCTTTCTAAATATCCCTGGTTCCAGGATTCTGTCTGGTGAACATTGAATTTTAATGTCCAAATACGCAATTTTGTTGATATTGACATGGTAAGTAAAATCCAGAAACTCGGTACTATGTTGCATCAACCCCAACAGTTCATTAAATTGATATACACTACCTTGCCACAAAATTAACAGGTCATCTAAATATCTGTAGTAGGCTTTGCAAAGCTTAAAAAGTGGAATCTTGAACAAACACATTAATTCTCACTATAACAAAATGCCATTTGCAAACATGGGAGCACAAATGGCCCCCATGACCACCCCAGAACACTGTTTATAATATTCGTTGCCAAACACCAGGAAATTCTTGGACAAAATTATTTCCATGAAATCATGTATTAAATTTTCATCATTTTCACTTAGTTGCCCATAAAGTTTAACTACCTCATCAAACCATAACAAACCTTGTTCTTGTGGGATGACAGAAAACAGACTTTTAATGTCACAGGTAATAAAGTAATGAAAATCATGGTCAGCCTGCCTTATTTTGTCCAACAAATCCCATGAATCACAAATGATATGTCCAAAGGGTTTAAACAAATGTTTGAGTTTTGTGTCAACAAATCTGGCCAGTGGCTCATTGATGGACCCTGCTGAAGCCACAATAGGCCGCAAAGGTGGATCCCTGATGTTTGAATGTAACTTTGGGATGCCAAAAATTTTCGGGATAACAGGGTCCTGCACTCTTAAAAGCTAGTATAAATCTTCTGGCAACTGCTCAAACAGAAACAGCTCTTCCAATACTATTCTCAGAGCCATATATGCTATGTTTATCTCATTTAATGAAACAACATTATATACAGCATTGTCACATAAGTCAAGCATTCTCCCATGATAATCAAGGTTGTACATAATTACAAGTCCTCCACCTTTATCAGGACACATGCATCTAATGCCTACATCTTGTGTAATAGATGTTAAAATGTCCTTTTCATAAAGTGACAAATTGTAGTAGTGGTATTGGCACCTTTGTTGTAATAAATCTCTAATCTCCTTTTCACAAATTCGTTCAAAGGTGTGAACAACAGAGTTTTAATGGTGGATTAATGACACTTTTCCTTTTTAAATTGTCATTACATTCCCCCACCCTGCTACCATCATTCATGCCATACATAATATCAAGATTTAATTTTCTCGTAAAGAGCTTCAAGTCGAAAATTGCATGCTCAATGCTAGCCCTACATGAGGCCACATAGTTAAACCCTTTTAAAAAAAAAGGGTATGCTGGACAGGCTCCACTACAAGCTCAGTAAAATTATATATATTGAGCTGTTTATAAGATGTAACTTTAACAGTACCTGAAGGGCTGGAATAAACAACTTCAGACATTATTTCCTGCTCTGGGTGTTGTTTCGGCCTTGTTGACATCACCCTTGGCTTACATTCTGGTTCCCTCTCAGAGGTTTTCAGTGGTTGTTGCCATAACTCCCTTGCCACTGCTGGCTGGCAATACGTTGGGAATGTCTGGGTGGTGGCATTCCTAAAGGGACAGGGATAACATCACTGTCATCGTGTTGCACGACTTCTTGCTCTGCACCCTCGCTGTCATGGTTCAACTCTTTCAAAAAAGGTACAGGATAAATTGTCTTGTTGGAATAATCCAAATTGTTCTTGGCAAGCTTCTTGACTTTCCTGTCTCGTGAGGCAGCAATTCTTTTATCCACTTCAGAAAACACTATCATAATCATTTTTATACTGAGAAAAAATGAAGTCCTGTATGATTGAGCTGACAAGTTCTGTACTGTATTTCTAAGTTCATCCATCTCTGATTCTCTCTCATAATGATTTTAAGCAAGTCCAAGCCAGTCCGATCAAAGAGCTCCAACAGTTGAAGATGAAAAACACTATTGGGCACCATACCTTGGGGGTACTTCCACACATGCAGTCCCTTCGGGATGTGCCCCCTTTTAGCACTCTCCCCAAGAAATGCATTGTCTAATTGTAGGGACTTATTTAAAACGATGCTTTTGCAGAAGGTGAATTTGTTTAATAAGCATCGAATGCTTACCATTACTTAAAGCATTTTCTTCTTGCCCTTCTAAAGTGCATGTAGTATCCATCCACCTATTAAACTGAGAAGGGCAAGCATAGTCATTAGTAAAAGAACTTTCACCAACCTGTTGTCCGTTGCTGTTACCACCTGCTTGAATATTCCTTTGAGTTTCAATTTCCAGATTAGGACTGCCACCAAGAAGCTCCTGCCGTAAGGCAGTAATGACTTGCCTTGTGACTTGCTGGGCGAGTTGCTGAATGAGGAGAGGTCAGATCAAGATTTTCTAATGCAAAAGGCCCAGCTGCATCAGAAAATAAGTCCTGTGAATCCCTGGTAGCCATGTTGCAACCTCCAAGAAGCCAAAATCCAGTAAAAGACAAGAAGGTAGCAAACCCAGTAGGTAATCCAGAAACAAAATAAACCAGGTGCTCCAAGGGACCAGAACTTGTAGCCTCAAAATGTTTATTGTCTTACAGCTAAAAAAAGTTTAAAAACAAACTGCTGTTATAAAAAAAAATCAAACGTTTTTAGCATCAAGTAAAACATCATCAGAACCATTGCATTTAGAGCAGCTAGGTTTTTATAACCAAAACCCCACCTTTAATTGAAAACAAGTCATGAATCCAAGTCCTGCATTTAAAGTTACATACTCAGCTAGCATTCACCTTGAATAGATATGTGTAAAAAAGGTTACAAAATAAAACATCATGAATAAAATAAGTAAAAATAATGCACATATATACATGCTGTGCTTGCAGAATCCATACTACAAAAGCAACAAACAATTACATGTTCTTATGCACATTGCATCAACTTGTCTTTTGCCAACTTGCATTTAGACAACCTATATTGTTATTAATCTTTCTTTTAGCTCACTGGAAATATAAACTGTTTTGTTTAAGACTGGTGGCACAATAGCATTAAATCTCAACTTCCAAAGCATTTTTTATGCAACAACTTGTTCTTCCAGTTCCCACGATATGATGCCAAATACACTTGTTCTACAGCAAAGAACATAAATTTATCAAACCCCACACAGTTGACCTAGTGCTTAGCTAAAGCACTCTTGTTGTCATTTCGCTGGATGCTATAAACATGCTTGTAAATATACTTATTAAAAGCATTATTGGTTTTGCCAATGTAAAAAGCTTGGCATTGTGTGCACACAACAAAATAAATCACTGTCAGTAAAACAATCAAATCTGCCTCCCTCGGCATAGCCCCTGATTTTATCATATAGCCACCCTTCATAGTGCCTTTCAACATAGCCACATTGATTGCATCTTCCACATCTAGAATTTTTAGGAAAATTATCCATCCTTCATGTAGGTTTATTCTCCAAAATGTTTGTAAAATTACTCCGTCTTTTAAAAGTGAAAGTAGGCTTAACCTCATTAAATCTCAGTGTGGCCTCATTGCTACTTAAAATAAACCAATTTTTCAAAATGATCTTTTGTATTTCCTTGGCATCAAGTGAGTAATGAAAAACAATGTTAGTACTTAAATCAAGGGACTAGTTGTTGTGAGCAACAACATCTGGATTATTGTTGTACCAATGTTTAAAAATGGAACCATATATACTTAAGTAAAACTGCATTAACTGGACTAAATCAAACTCCACCACGCACATTCCCCACCACCCCCATCCACCTCCCACCCATGCACCACAGTTTTGTGACATCACAGTGACATCCAGCTGCTGGGACCACCCCACTGATTGCTTAACCACTTAAACCAGACTTAACAAAGAACACAGGCGGCACTGCACTGCTGCTGCTGCTAGGGCTGCAGATGTAAGTGGTGTAATTGATGAAAAAGTCCATATATTGCATTTCTCCAGTTATTTATTTTCTATGTTCCCAAACCTAATTATGGATGGTCCATGGAGATAAAGCCTGTCAACATGGTGGTCTACATGGTGGTAAAAAATCTGAAAAAAAAAAAAAAAAAATAAAAGCATTAAAAATTGATAATTAAAAATTTATTTTTTTAAAAAATATAAATCATTTATTTCAATTACAAGGCTTTATCGCTATTTCATCTATTTGTATTTGATCATTTGAACATTCTCATTCATAATGTGTTGTACTGTACTTTGTTTGTACTGGGCAGTTCTAACATGAAGTGTTAACAGGTTTTTCATATTTTCGTTGATTTTGGTTGCTTGCTGTTTCAGTCATTGGTGGGCGCCTGTATTGCCGCGCCTGCCCTTAGTGGGTGATATTTCAGCTAATGCTTACTAAGATCTTATCTTAGATCGACTGACCTCCCACTAACCTCTTGTTTTCTTGTCCACTCATCAAAAAAAAAATGGGGGAATGGGGATGGATGGATTTGGGATGTAACAGGTGAATTTTTTGTATGTTTTGTATTTTTTATGTTCATAATAAACATAAAGCACATAAAATACAAAAAGAAATTTTTTCATTAATTATTATTATTCTTTAGGTTATTAGTTAAAAGTTAAACAGTTATGGCCTAATACAAGTTTACGACAAATAATACAAGATGCAGAAGATGCCAACTGGACCTCTGCAACAGTTGTAAAATGGCAAATGGCAATAAGACTGAATGAAGAAAGAGAAAAGCCTCTAGAGAAAAGAAAGATGCACGTAGGAAAAGAAAGCCATTTTACAAACATTCTTTGCCATTTTCTGAACATTTTTTATTTTAGTTTTATTTTTCACAGAATTAGAATAAAGCAAAAAAAAAAATGGTAACAAACCAAAAACAAAGTGCCCAAAAGCAAGATTTCCAATTTGTCAATAATACGGTTCATAGTAGATAGAGATGAGGATAATCAGGACGCTATTCATCATTGAGTAGTATTACACTGCATGGTGAAGTAAAAATCAGTAGTGTAGTGTACTACAATGCACTGGGCAATGTTGGCAGAGTGCTTAAGCATTTGCTTGCTGCTATAAGATTTCTTTTTCACACTGCTTGTAGTTGGATAGATATATAAAAAAAAAAAAATCCCACTGTGGACTGCTTACCTTCTTTCCAGTGATATCTCTACAATGGTATAGCAGAAAATAAAATTTGTCCATACTGCCACTTAAGTTAATGTACTGTCTAAACTATGTTGCTACCAGGAAGGAATAATATGAAAGCATTTCATTGTAGTAGTAGTAGCTAGTAGTGTATCGCTGCCCTGATACCGAGCTTTTTCTCCTCTCCTCTCTCCACCAAAAAAAAAAAACTGGACTTCATGAGTTAAAATTTTTTAACTGGACAATTTGTCTGAAAACCGGACAGTTCGGTCAAAAAACGGACAGCTGGCAACCCTATATACCATTTTGTTCACTCAATATAGGTTGTTTAAATGCAAGCTGTCAAAATACAAGTTGATGCAATGTACGTAAGTAAACCACCAACGACCAGCAAAAAACGATAGTGAACACGCAGTAATGAAGAAATAATGATTATTTGTTTATAATTCCTTCAAATCCAGACCGGTTTCGGCTATTCAGCCTTTATCAATGAATACAATAAATTTTTTTTTAATGAAATGAAGCAGCCTGCATTTATTCTAGTCTCTGATTACCTGGAAGCAATATTACAGCACCACCCAGTGGCTGGAGTAACAAAGTGCATGTTCCATTCTTGATTAAAGCATATGACCAGTGACATAAAAATGCCAGAGGTGTAGATATTAAGTCATATTTTTAAAGATAAAAATCAAAGCTCTGGAAGTAAGCCATTATATGACATACATATTACAAGGTAATAGACCAATACCATAGTCACTATTTGTGAATGCATATCATAGTGTAAAAAAGGAGAAAATATATACCACTAGTATATATATATTTTGAAGGGTGATAACCACAAGTTCAAAAGAACTGAATAATAATGAACCAAGTACTGATCATATAATATATTACAAAATAAGGCAAAAAGAGTATAGTGGCCTCATTCTCAGCTATATTATAGGTTATAATAAATTGAAATAATATGCTTGTAGATAATACAAGTTCAACATTGTAATTGTACAATACTCAATGTTTAACGCCAACATACCAGATACGAATACCAAATCATACATATACATATTCGTATCCTGAACAATTTTTTATCATGCTTTATAGAGTATAATATGAGCGTTGGTAGGCCTAACCACCATTGAATGGTTCGTACTAATTCTTGATCTATATGAATGTTTGTTGTTGTAACCATGATTATGAAATCCTCCAGTGTTCAGTGAAACTCACAGATGGTCATTCAGACCTGGGGGGAATAAACATCCAAGGTTGGTTATCCAATATTGTTCCTTGTGGTTTAAAATGGTGTGCCAACCCTGTTGGTTGTTCCTATCTCCCTGAATTTTGTCAATGATCATGAACATAAACTGGGCATTGGGATGTTGAATCGTGTGTCTGTATAAAGCATTTGTTTCTCATTTGTTCCTCATGTCACTACGATGTTCTGTCATCCTTATTCTAAGAGACCTAGAGGTTTGACCAACATAAAAAGCTTTACATTGGCAGGTAGCTAAGTAAATAACCCATGTACTGCTGCAATTACCAATCACCCTGGTTTTAAATACCCGATTGGTGTTGGCACTGGTGAATTCTTTTAGTGTACTAACTTGTAAACAGGAGCAGCAGTGACCACATGGAAAAGTACCAATTAGTTTATCACCACTGATAGTGGTCTGATGATATATCACACCTCCCCCTTCTCTGTTTTTGTAATGTGAAAATAGCCCTCCCAAATTCTTGCCTCTTCTGTGTGACATTTGACATTGAGGGCCTAGTATTGACCTTAAAGTGTCATTAGCCAAAAGAATTTTCCAGTTGCAATTAAGTATATCCCTGACAATAGGTTGGTTCCTGCCATATGTGGTGACAAATCTCAAGATAGAATCCTGATGAGCATGCTCTGATTTTTTGTATTGTAACAATGTTCTCCTGTCTATGGTTTTGCTCCATGAACTAGCTTGATATATATCTATGTCTCTATATCCTTTGTCCTGAAATCTATGGTATAAATCAAGTCTGATATGTTCAAATTCATCATGAGATGAACAAATGCGTCTGATATGCATAAATTGAGACTTAGGGATGTTGCGGATGGTGTGGTTCGGGTGCATACTGGAGGCGTGTAACAAGGTATTGTATTGAGGGTATTTTCTAAATGTTTTGGTACTTAGAGTATCATCTGCGTTACGGTAAACAGTAACATCCAAAAAATCTATGGTACTCCTGTTACATGTAACCGTAAACTCAATACCCCAAATGTTACCATTCAGGTACTCCATAAATTCCTTTAGATATGCTTCATCCGTCTTCCACACCATCCAGCAATCATCCAAATATCGTTGCCAGATATCGATTTCCACCATGTAAATATTGTGTGATTTGTCATATATCATACATTCTTCAAAATAGGCCATGAATAAGTCAGCATAAATGGGTGCAAAGGAAGCTCCCATTGCTGTCCCTTGTAGCTGCCAAAAGCATTCTCCATGGAAATAAAAGACATTTTTGTTTAATACATGTTCCGCCATGCAGACAAGTAAGGTGTTGAAGCCCGGAGGATATAAGTTTGTTCTTTCAAGCCAGTATTGCAGGGATTGTAATCCCGCCCAGTGTGGAATACTTGTGTATAAAGATTTAACATCCAACGTGCACATTAACCAGTCTGGTTCTAGCTGTGTATCCTCCAAAATTTGTAAAAAGTGCGTGGTGTCCTGTAGTCGGGCCCTAACTGATGTTAAAAGGGGTTTGAGATACTGTGTTAAAAATGCTGATAGTGGTTCCGTCAAGGACCCTATCCCTGATACAATGGGTCTACCTGGGGGGTTTGAAATGGACTTATGTATTTTTGGGAGAAGATGCAAGATTTGTTTCTGTGGGTCTTTTACAGTAAGATGTTTAACAGTATTTTTTGTTATGATACCCTCATCCTCAGCTAGTATTTCTTTTTTAAAAACCCCAGTCGGGTCAATGTACATTTGCATATAACATCTAGTATCAGCTAACTGTCTTTTCCCCTCATCAAGGTATTCCCCAATGTTCATAACCACCACTGCACCACCCTTGTCTGCAGGTAGAATGGCAATGTCGCGATTATGCTTTAATTCCTCCAAGGCTGCCTTTTCCATGGGTGACATGTTCTGGCCCAGAATGTATGATTCATTATGATGAAAATGTAAATCCCTGAGAACAGATTGTTGGAAAATAGAGACATGTTTGTTCATGGGCGGTTGAAAGTCTGATTTCAAAAATTTGAAATCAAGTGATCTTTGGGAGGTGTTGTCTGAAAAGAATAATTTCAAATTCAGGTTACGACAGAAAGACAAAACATCCTTAACAATGCTATGTTCATTAATAAAAAAACTAGGAATAAAACCAAGTCCTTTATTAAGTAGTTTAGTTTGTACATCTGTCAGTTGAACATTAGAAAGGTTCAAAACATTATGAAACTCAAATTCCGTCAACTCAACATTGTTTGTAATAGCCCTTCCATGGAATTGGATCTTATTCCTATATTTGTGCTTGCGACCCCCTCGTCGCTTGTTTGTATGTCTAAAGGGTCCTGAACATTAGTTTTTTTGCTTCTGGGTGATTCTTGATAGTTATTACAGTCATTGTATGTGCAAGATGAGTCATCCCCTGAGGTACTAGCTAAAGTCTTGTCAGAGGATTTTAGAATAGACCTAGGCCTTTTCTTGGGTTTGTTTCCTGGTGTTTTTTGACCAAACTCATAGAATCTCACAGTTTTTAATGTATCAAAAGGACTGCCTCTTTGGTAATCAGTACAGTCCCTATTGAACTTACGTATTTTCCTATCTTTAGTTAGTTGGTCAAAATTAGACAGATCTTTGGATAATTTACTAACCAAAGTGGCATATGTTGGTTGTGATTCATATTTCTTAAATTCTTCACATGAAGCTTTAACTTCCATTAAACAAATGTCCACCATTCTCTCATAATAGGATGCAAGGATCTTGACAAAAGTCATTGATGGTTGTTGGAAAGCTTGGTTCCATTCTTTGGTCAGCCTGTCCTTCGACCTACTGACCAAAGGCTGTAACTTAACTCTAAATCCTCTTGGTGTGATATCCTTATTAATATATGCCTTAAAAAGTCTGAGGTGCCATATATTGGCACGTAAGTTTTTAAGATCCTTGTTGAATTGGTTGAAGGCCATTTCACAGCCATTGTTAATGTTAATATTTGAGCCACTTGGATTACTGCTTGACATGTTATTCATACCAAACACCCCAATATCATGTCGATCAGCACATAATCCCGTTAGTAGTTGCTCCAAATCCATTTTTCCAATGTATTTATGAATTTTGACCAACTAGAAACCAAATCTGTTTCAATCAATATGTCCAAATTAGTAATAGTTCAACAGGGACTGCACTGAGAACCTAGGTGTCAATAAAAAATATATAAATATTTTTCAACAATTAAACTATAATATATTTGGTCAAAGAACATCACTTAGAAAAAACCTTGCTCATGAACCCTAACATCCACACTTGTCTATATATGTGTCTATCAGTATATCTGTATTATGCTTGGCACATATATATTTGTGAACACAATATATACTTTATATTCAAAATGCAATGCTGAAAAGGCTTGTAGTTCTTGTTAAAGAATATACAAAGATGTATTATTATTTGTCACATGATATTTGGCTAAAAAACTTTTGAAACCCCTTAGCACATATTGCCTTTGCCAAAGATTTCAACACTGGGTTGCCCTCGTAGTACATGTAGCAACCTAGTCCAACTGTGAACTGACAATACAATTTTCAAGCGGTGGTTTTGTACACATAAAATGATTACAACACATATAGTTGTTCATACACAAGATAAAAATAAAAATAAAGGTGTTATTCCCTCCTACACTAACATTAAGCTGTTATAAATATGATTCACTTATCATTCACCCAAGTCAACTGTACTGTTATGGATCAATTCCTGTTGTTATATATCCTAGACCAACTATGGCATAAATAGTTTGTCAATATACATGCATACTAAGTAACTGTGGTGAATGAGACACTTCAATATGATATCAAATTTTGTAACAAAGAATGTATCCCACTTGGTTGACAAACCTATCCCAACATATAGCTGATGTTATTGTATGTATATCAGATATTTAAAGAATATAGCATTTAGAGTCAACCATTCACTAATACATTTCGAGATCAAATAAATCTCAAAAGTTAAAGTCAAGATGATGTTTTCACCAGTTCTAATCCATCAACGATAGTCCAAATGCCTTCCATTAATTTCCGATTTATCAGCCTATAATCCACCAGTATTGCTGACCTCTAACAGCATAAATGCAAAAAAGATTGCGAAATGTACAAAAATGGTTAATATATAATGAAGCTGAAAATTTAGATTTATGTCCTGCCACTAGTCACAGTACCTGAGTTATTCCTGTTGTTCCTGGGTTTATAGGCTTCTGATCCATAAAATGCTGAATGCCATGGATGAATCTCTGAACACCAATTTGCACAGAAAGGAGTTGTTAAACAGATGCCACAAAGTAGTAGAATGAACCACCATACATGATTTTAGGCCCCCAAGCTTATCCGCATGTAAACCAAAGCAATTCCAAGGTAATTCTTCCCTGGTCAAAATGTTAATTCCCCATCCACTTTGAACTAAACAATTCACCAACGTGGTAAGTGCTGGACAAGAAATATGACATCCACTGCTTCACGACCAGAAAGCGACTAAAAAATATACCAAAATGTTGCAAAAAAACAGCTGCCAACACAGAAATGCTGTGTCACTATCGAGAACCACCAGCGAAGCCAAAAACATCAGCAAACAACCATACGCTCCGCAAGGATGGCATGCAGGGTCAAGCCAACAATGTAAACCACCAACGACCAGCAAAAAACGATAGTGAACACGCAGTAATGAAGAAATAATGATTATTTATTTATAATTCCTTCAAATCCAGACCGGTTTCGGCTATTCAGCCTTTATCAATGAATACAATAAAGTTTTTTTGAATGAAATGAAGCAGCCTGCATTTATACTAGTCTCTGATTACCTGGAAGCAATATTACAGCACCACCCAGTGGCTGGAGTAACAAAGTGCATGTTCCATTCTTGATTAAAGCATATGACCAGTGACATAAAAATGCCAGAGGTGTAGATATTAAGTCATATTTTTAAAGATAAAAATCAAAGCTCTGGAAGTAAGCCATTATATGACATACATATTACAAGGTAACAGACCAATACCATAGTCACTATTTGTGAATGCATATCATAGTGTAAAAAAGCAGAAAATATATACCACTAGTATATATATATTTTGAAGGGTGATAACCACAAGTTCAAAAGAACTGAATAATAATGAACCAAGTACTGATCATATAATATATTACAAAATAAGGCAAAAAGAGTATAGTGGCCTCATTCTCAGCTATATTATAGGTTATAACAAATTGAAATAATATGCTTGTAGATAATACAAGTTCAACATTGTAATTGTACAATACTCAATGTTTAACGCCAACATACCATTCCATGATAATGCTTTCAAGCCCTTGCATAGGTTCATAGGTTCATAGGTTGGTACTAGGCTATTGGCCCTAGAGCCTATACAAGCCTAGCCATAACAATTCCCTGGCTATTTCTTCCCACACTATATACTTCCCTGATCAGATCAGGCTCATCAGACTGATGGGACGGTAGTTCCCGGGATCCAAGGTGGATCCCCCCTTGTGGAGTGGGATAACTGCAGCTGTGCACCACTCCGTGGGCACAAAGCCTGAAGTGAGGCTATGATTAAACATGACACTTAGGTGAGGTGCTAGTTCATTTTGTAGTTCATATAGTACACAGCCTGGGATGTCATCTGGTCCCATAGATGCTGTATTCTTAGCTTTGGAGAGTGCGGTTTCTACCTGTGTGGCCATGATTACCGGAATATGGCAATCTTTTGATATTGAGATGGGGTAAGAGGGTAGTGAAGTTGGCACTAAATCAATCTGGCAGGATATTTGCAATATCCTTGGGATCAGTATATTTAATGTCATTCTGTTGTAGCTCAGAGCAGATCTGAGCATTGCCATTTAAATTCTTGACGTAACTATAGAATGCCTTGTGTTTGTCTTTGGAATATTTGGCAATTTTATTTTCATAAGTAGCTTTGGAAGGTTTTATGAGGGATCTCAGTTTCTTACTGAGGCTGGTAAGGGAGTTTTTTGCATCCTGGGATTTTCCTCTTTTCTGCAACAGTTTCTTCCTTCTGTTGTATAGTTTGTTTATGGCAGGGGACTACCAGATTGGCTTCCTTTTTTTTTGAAGGAGAGCATCTTGGTTCTATTTGGGATGGCATGATTCATGCACGAGTGGATGTGCTTGTACAGTGCCTTAGTGTAGGATTCAGCAGTCGAACTTTTAGTTCCCATCTGCATGGGTGTCATGAAGTTTGTCACTTCTGACTTGAGTAGCATGAAGTTGGCTTTGGAGAAGTTTTTTACAGAGGTTTCCTTACTGGGGGTGGGGGTGGGATGTGGATGTCAAGGGTGATTTGCTTATAGTCAGACCTGACCAATGAGGGGTGACCACTGGTGTGGAGCATCTATCTCCCATGTTGGTAATGACCAGGTCTAGGATATTGGAGCCCCTGGTGGGACAATGGATTAGTTGATCCATGGCGTTGTAATTTATGAATTCCAAGAACCATTAGGAAAAGGTGTTGGTACCCGAGTAGTTTTCCCAGTTAATGGCAGGGTAGTTGAAATCACCCAGTATTAGGGTGTTTGGTTGTATCTTAATATTTTCCAGTATGTTTAGAAAGGTGTAGTGAGAATCTTGGGGTATGGTGAGGGATCTGTAGCAAGCTACAATTTGTATTGCAGTCTTACCTAGTGTTAGTTGCACCTGGAGTATTTCAGATGCATTATGTTGGGCAACTAGCCTGGAGGTGTGAATATCCTTGGTGAATATGGACACTCCTCCACCTTTAGTGTTTCGGTCTCGGTTTGATGGCCGAAAAGTGTGGTAAGAGTTGTAGCCTGGTATTGCAGGGGTGCTCTCTGGAGCCTTGAACTAGTTCTCAGTTACTGCACAGACATCAATGTTCTTCATTTTTTAGGAGTGCCTCGAGAGAGTGCATTTTGAGGTTTAGACGTCTAGCATTGAGTAGCATTACCTTTAGATTTTGCATGCTTGTATCTGTTATGGTGGTGGTTTTGTCCTTAGAACCTTGCCTAAAAAAGGCACTATAGGGGTGGCAACAGCTTTAGCCAGTAACCTGAATCCCAGGGGTGAAAGGTGCAGACCATCTCTGGCAAAGCATCGTGGTTTGTCAATCATGTCGTCCTAGGCAGACAGATACTGTATCCCCTTTGAATAACACCAGAAGCTTAGCCAATTGTTGAAGTCAATCATTTTGTCCTTATACTGTGGTATCATTCTGGGTGAAGGCAGGATGCTACTCAGAGCTAGGGTCATACATGCCTGGGCCACATGATCCAAGAGCTCTTCCATGTCTCTTCTCATGTAGTCCAGGGAGGTACGTCTCAAGTCATTCACTCCAACATGGACAATGATAGAGTCATATTTGTACTTGTTGTGGAGTGACTTGAGTGCATGCGTTATGTGGTGGATCCTGCCACCTGACAGGCAGCTGACTGTAATTTTCTCCTTGTTCAGCCTGGTGAGTAGGACATCAGTGTGCCTGACTATAGGGTCACCTACGACTAAAGTGTTGGGTAAGTTGTCTTGCCTTAGGAGCTGTTTTTGGGTGGCACACTGGTGTTGTGAGCTATGTGTCACTTTGGTTGTGACTGGTGTTTATTTGCATTTCAGCTTCGGAGGTCCTTGTTGCTTGGGCAGGTTAATGTTAAGGGCCTCCGCTTGTGTGGGTTTAGTGTTGCTGTGTGTGGTTGTTGATGGTGTGGGTTTTGAAGAGCTATGTGTTGCTTCAGGTGTAGTGCAGGTGTTAACCTTCTCCTCTTGACTGTCTAGCACAATCTTGGCTGGAGAAGCTTTGCTTCCAGTTTGGCTATGTAAGTGCATCTCTCGCAGGTTGTAGTGCTGGGTGGTAGGAGGAGAGGGTTGTCTGTGTACATGAGGCAGTTGCTGCATTGCCCCAGTATGCCCAGATTCACCAGGTGGACAGGAGAAATCACCAGAAGTCGACCCTTAGACATGCCTGTCTAGGTGCTTTTTTTGTAAAGTACAAGAGCTGTTTTCCCTTACCTTTGCAAGGTACTTTGCAATTATAGGCTTAGTGCCTACAATTAATTTCTCCTTATTAACAAGGAGAGTTGAGTGCTTGTATCAGTTTAAGGCTTCCTAGTGCTTTCCAGCAGGTTCTAGAGCAAGTGCTAGTCACAGGGGTTCAGATTTTAATGCTACTACTGAGAAACCAGCTAGTTCTAAGGGAAATTTTGAAGAGCAGACTTCCTGGCACCTGGAATAGTTTAACTGTAGCCCCGTAGTGCTGCACAATATGAAAAATGCACAAACACAAAAGTTTTTAAGCCAGAAAATTGAAAGTGATAGAAATCATCCCAAAATGCCTAATAAAATTACAATTTCAGAGCTGAAAACCACTCCTCTAGTGTTAGATAGACTGTACAATGCTCACCACTCCCACTGGTAAGCGGTAGGACTTCCCACTACCACAGCAAGGTCTGGATAGCTCTGAACACAGAAAATAAAGTCCAGAAACCAGCAAAGCTTGGAATCTGGACTATACTAGCTAGGAAATGTGGGAAATGAGCAAACAAGTTAGGATTTTTTTTTTTGTTAAAACAGGCTAAACAATGCAATAATACAGTAAATATTAACAATGTAAAACTTTTTAAATGAAGCAAGGCAAGTGTACAACTGAAAAATGAATTAAGATGCAGTAATACAGTAGAATAAGTATCTAGTCTACATATACAGAAAAATCTATATATATACAGAAAAGCAGCTAAAACACACTAAAACAATTCAGATGCAGTGCAGCCTAGAGCACTTGAGTTGTAGCAATACTAAGGCAAATAGAGTTTTAATAAATGCATTAAAATATACTCTATATTTCCAAAATGTTTGAGAAGCACACAGGGAAATTCAGACAATTTATTTATTTTTTTTTTAAGAAAGGGAGAAAGGAGGAACAGAAGGAAAGAAACTAAGTGTGTGGCCTTCTCAGATGTTCTCTCTGAATTAGGTAGAATGAGCTAATGACACTAGACTGGGAGAAGTGTCCAAGATCAAATTTAGAGTAGCGGCGGGCAACTGCAAGGCCAGCAGGTATAAAGACTACATGCCAATAGGGAGGGAGGGTGAGAAGCTGTATTTTATGCAGAAAACACTACAGAAATGTTTATCACAGCAGAAAACCAGCAGTGAGCCAATAGCTATGAAATACAGTACAAGTATGCAGTATACAATGAAATTGCTATAAATGTGTAGAATAAGCAATAACTACTGCAAATAAGCAAAAAAAAAAAAAAAAAAAAAAAAAAAAAAACAGGCTACTTACTGCTATATATCACAGATCAGGTGCTCCTCCTCAGATAGCTCTGCATGTAATGGCTGAAACACTCAAGTTAACTTCTTAAGGAACAGAATGTTGAAACTTGAAACAACTTTAAAAAAAGCACAAAAGAACGAATGAGGTGCTTTCTCCAAGCCGTAGACCCGGCAACCCAACTAGACAATCCCCGGGATTCATGAAGCTCGGCGCAAGGCCGGCGTAAAGCCGGCGGTGCAGTGAATAGCCGGCGCAGTAGCGCCATATACATATTAATGAGAGTGCACCGGAATCACAGACACGTGCGTAGTGTACGTGAGCGAGCCCAGGTAGGATGCGTCTGGAGGCGTGTCTAAGCCGGCATGAGGTGAGCAACCTAATGTGCTGACAGCCACGGTCCGCCCACAATAGTAATGGCAGCAGCCAGGTCCCGTGCAGAATGAAACGCACGTACAGTATGCAACATAGTACCCGTCCCAAATTAACGGAGAAGCAAATACAAGCCACGAAGGCATAAGTGTACCCGTCCAAGGAGCAAAGGATACGCATAAGACCGCGTTCGTCCCGCAATGCACCGTCAGTGTTTACACTCAGAGAAGGTGTACAGCCGATGTCAGCGCGCACCGACATAGGAGCAGCGATTAAGGTCACCACCTGTCCCACTTTGGTTGGGGCAGTCTCTCCATGGCCAGTTGTGTCCTGAAAAAAACGTATTAGAAATGGTTGATGTGCTACGATTGTAGGACACAATGATATCCCGTATTTAATGTAATGGTAGCATGAATTGGTTATTTCTGTAACAGAAATACCTAAATGACACAAGAAACAGAATAAGCAAGCAAATTGCCACAACAATAAGCTTATATTTAGGCAAACAAGTGAAGTTCTATGCTATATAGTGACCGTTTGTATGTGTCGGCCTGTAAAGTCAGATGTGAGTCCCGGAAATATCCCAGATCGGAAACTGGAAAAGGTGGAAACCCCAGTAGCGACATGGGCATGGTCACCAGGGTTACCTGCTTTCCCAATGTGCCATGGACAGTCCCTGATTGGACAGTTGTGTCCCTGCAACAATCGTAAAAATGGAAAATGACCTCCGATCCCCTGTCAAGAAAATTCCATAATATACATGTAATAGTAGCATAAAACATATACATTACTATATGAAACACAGACATGGCATAAGAACATAAATAAGGAACCCAAATGCTTACAGAATAAGCTTATAGTACGGCAAACAAGTGAAGTTCTGTCAACTGCACTAGCCGTGGGTATGTGTAGTCCTGCAAATTCCGAAGTTTCCACATAACATGCCCCACTATGGGCATTGGAAAAGGTGCCAACCATAATGGTCACAAGCAGTAGTGACAGTACATAGCCGGGTAGCTGTGTTGACATAACAACAGTAAGGAAGCAAGATACCTCAAACACAGGCAAACATGTGCATAGCAACATATCCCACACCCAGCAACGTCTCTTTTGCATACACTGGATGGCGTATGATGAAGTGTAATATCCAGAAGCAGAACCCATGCATTCGGATGTACTACACAATAGCCTCATTGTACATGTCAGTCCCACCCATGTATACCTCTGCACCCAAACCTGCTAGCATCCGTGTGCAGCTATACAACCACACACAATGTGCATACCTGAACTGTGGTAAGATGTTTGTGTTAGGCAATGCCACGCTGGCAAATACACCACATGTCACCAACCCACCGCAGGTACAGATATGTAAATGGCTGCATGTGAATGTGTCAGCAGAATGTGTACATCCCATGTAGTATGTACGCGTCCAAACCATCTAGGTTTGCATACGACATGGTGCACATAACTGTACACATGTGGACAAGTCGGGTCGTTGGACCACCGCATCGATGATTATCTATGCAGTGAAGTCGATCACATATAGCGGAACAGGTGCCTACCAAACAGGACGTGCTAACAGGGTGCTACAGGCAAAGAAGGGGAAGCTGGGACATCACATGTGGAGAGTAGCGTAGCTGGACGGACAAATACACACGGTCAAGGTAAAGGACGGAACAACATGCATATGGCTGGATGGATGTTGTTCGTAAAATATATAGAAACACATATGAAGTTCCAGTTTAGACTCGAAATACTATATAATGCATTGAATTGTACCGTACAATATGGCAGTAGAACTAAGCCTGCATGTAATTGGTGAAGCTAAGCTGTAGTGTGATGGAATTCTGAACCTGGCAGTAAGCAGTACAGCAGGCTCATGTCTGTCATCATTAATTATTTGCTGGGTTACAGAACAATAAATGTATGTACATGCATAACAGCACTCCTTCCCCAGAGGAGGATGGCCTTGTGAGCTCTATCGAAGATAACAGTACAACTCCTTACCAGAGAGACAAAACAACGTATTAAGAAATTAACTGTCCACTGTATCGTAACAGTCTAGGGTCCTTGAAACAGCTACAATCACAAAAGGACACTGTAATGTACAAGGTGCCTTGCAAGGCTGTGTTATTCCCATGGGAAAACATTTTAAAAGCACGACCCCAGCACCCACGTATGTATAGACTATTGCGGACCATAGTGATGGAAATGCCCTGTGACCGACCACGTCAGTAAGGTGGGCAAAAGCTGATTGTAAACACTATATAAAGAAACTGCTTACTGTATAGAGTCGGACAAAACTCACATACTTGGACTGTATATTATTTAGCCTGCCTGTGTACACTACTAAAACTTTCGAACCCGAGCCTCCTGTGTTATCGGCTGTCACTTAGAAAAGCCTACTGATAACTACAGTCTGGTTTTAACAACTTATTTCACATTGTGATCCTTGTAATCCGAATTCCTTGGTAAGCTACAGGTCAGAGTGCATGGCTGGTTAGACATGTACGCTGGAGAATATGCATAAATGGTTCTTCTTGAATGAAAAGACCTCCGACTGAATTGTTGTGTGTAAAGAGGCTGTTTACTGTCTGATCTGTGGCTGAAAAGCGGGAAACTGGATCCCAAGAAGAAAACGTGCAGCCTTAAACAGGAGGCCCAGGTAAGGAGTGTTTGCCTTTTGTCTCTATTGTAGATCAGGGACCAGACTACATTGTGTTTCTGTTAACAGTAGTGATATCGGGTTAAGACCTACCCACATACTGTTAAATCTGAACATAGGTCAGGGAACACACAGCAGAGTAAATAGTGATTGTAGACACTACAGTGGATACAGGGAAGGAGACACCACGTGGTATGACAGAAGGGTGCGTAGCAGTCGGTAGAGGATATGGGAGATTATTGAAGAAACAGATCATGTGATCCACGTTGACGGGTGACGTGAAGAATATGCAATCGCAGAGAGCACATAATGTGAGTTACGCAGCAAAATGGGGTAATAAATATGACATTGATGGTATATTACGCAAAATATCGTTACTGAAACATTGTAATCCCTGAAAATTTGATGCACATGTTCCAGGGTAAACACCTGTTCCACCCTGAGAGGGATAGTCCCTCTTTGGCCAGCCGTGTCCTGTAAACAAACCGAACAATGGCAAATGTCCTGATATCTCAGGACAAACATTTCCCATGAAGCTCGGCGCAAGGTCGGCGAAGCCGGTGCAGTGAATAGTCGCGCAGTAGCGCCATATACATATTAATGAGAGTGCACCGGAATCACAGACACGCATGCGTGAGCGAGGCGAGCCCAGGTAGGATGCGCCTGGAGGCGGTCTAAGCCGGCATGAGGTGAGCAACCTAATGTGCTGACAGCCACGGTCCGCCCACAATAGTAATGGCAGCAGCCAGGTCCCGTGCAGAATGAAACGCACGCACAGTATGCAACATAGTACCCGTCCCAAATTAACGGAGAAGCAAATACAAGCCACGAAGGCATAAGTGTACCCGCCCAAGGAGCAAAGGATACGATAAGACCGCTGCTCGTCCCGCAATGCACCGCCAGTGTTTACACTCAGAGAAGGTGTACAGTCAAGATGTCAGCGCGCCGCACCGACATAGGAGCAGCGATTAAGGTCACCACCTGTCCCACTTTGGTTGGGGCAGTCTCTCCATGGCCAGTTGTGTCCCGAAAAACGATTAGAAATGGCTGTTGTGCTACGATTGTAGGACACAATGATATCCCGTATTTAATGTAATGGTAGCATGAATTGGTTATTTCTGTAACAGAAATACCTAAATGACACAAGAAACAGAATAAGCAAGCAAATTGCCACAACAATAAGCTTATATTTAGGCAAACAAGTGAAGTTCTATGCTATATAGTGACCGCTTGTATGTGTCGGCCTGTAAAGTCAGATGTGAGTCCCGGAAATATCCCAGATCGGAAACTGGAAAAGGTGGAAACCCCAGTAGCGACATGGGCATGGTCACCAGGGTTACCTGCTGTCCCAATGTGCCATGGACAGTCCCTGATTGGACAGTTGTGTCCCTGCAACAATCGTAAAATGGAAAATGACCTCCGATCCTGTCAAGAAAATTCCCGCAATATACATGTAATAGTAGCATAAAACATATACATTACTATATGAAACACAGACATGGCATAAGAACATAAATAAGGAACCCAAATGCTTACAGAATAAGCTTATAGTATGGCAAACAAGTGAAGTTCTGTCAACTGCACTAGCCGTGGGTATGTGTAGTCCTGCAAATTCAAGTTTCCACATAACATGCCCCACTATGGGCATTGGAAAAGGTGCCAACCATAATGGTCACAAGCAGTAGTGACAGTACATAGCCGGGTAGCTGTGTTGACATAACAACAGTAAGGAAGCAAGATACCTCAAACACAGGCAAACATGTGCATAGCAACATATCCCACACCCAGCAACGCTCTGTTGCATACACTGGATGGCGATGATGAAGTGTAATATCCAGAAGCAGAACCCATGCATTCGGATGTACTACACAATAGCCTCATTGTACATGTCAGTCCCACCCATGTATACCTCTGCACCCAAACCTGCTAGCATCCGTGTGCAGCTATACAACCACACACAATGTGCATACCTGAACTGTGGTAAGATGTTTGTGTTAGGCAATGCCACGCGGGCAAATACGCACCCCACATGTCACCAACCCACCGCAGGTACAGATATGTAAATGGCTGCATGTGAATGTGTCAGCAGAATGTGTACATCCCGCATGTAGTATGTACCCGCCCAAACCATCTAGGTTTGCATACGACACGGTGCACATAACTGCACACATGTGGACAAGTCGGTCGTTGGACCACCGCATCGATGATTATCTATGCAGTGAAGTCGATCACATATAGCGGAACAGGTGCCTACCAAACAGGACGCCCTAACAGGGTGCTACAGGCAAAGAAGGGGAAGCTGGGACATCACATGTGGAGAGTAGCGAGCTGGACGGACAAATACACACGGTCAAGGTAAAGGACGGAACAACATGCATATGGCGGATGGATGTTGTTCGTAAAATATATAGAAACACATATGAAGTTCCAGTTTAGACTCAAATACTATATAATGCATTGAATTGTACCGCACAATATGGCAGTAGAACTAAGCCTGCATGTAATTGGTGAAGCTAAGCTGTAGTGTGATGGAATTCTGAACCTGGCAGTAAGCAGTACAGCAGGCTCATGTCTGTCATCATTAATTATTTGCTGGGTTACAGAACAATAAATGTATGTACATGCATAACAGCACTCCTTCCCCAGAGGAGGATGGCCTTGTGAGCTCTATCGAAGATAACAGTACAACTCCTTACCAGAGAGACAAAGCAACGATTAAGAAATTAACTGTCCACTGTATCGTAACAGTCTAGGGTCCTTGAAACAGCTACAATCACAAAAGGACACTGTAATGTACAAGGTGCCTTGCAAGGCTGTGTTATTCCCATGGGAAAACATTTTAAAAGCACGACCCCAGCACCCACGTATGTATAGACTATTACGGACCATAGTGATGGAAATGCCCTGTGACCGACCACGTCAGTAAGGTGGGCAAAAGCTGATTGTAAACACTATATAAAGAAACTGCTTACTGTATAGAGTCAGACAAAACTCACATACTTGGACTGTATATTATTTAGCCTGCCTGTGTACACTACTAAAACTTTCCGAACCCGAGCCTCCTGTGTTATCGGCTGTCACTTAGAAAAGCCTACTGATAACTACAGTCTGGTTTTAACAACTTATTTCACATTGTGATCCTTGTAATCCGAATTCCCTTGGTAAGCTACAGGTCAGAGTGCATGGCTGGTTAGACATGTACGCTGGAGAATATGCATAAATGGTTCTTCTTGAATGAAAAGACCTCCGACTGAATTGTTGTGTGTAAAGAGGCTGTTTACTGTCTGATCTGTGGCTGAAAAGCGGGAAACTGATCCCAAGAAGAAAACGCAGCCTTAAACAGGAGGCCCAGGTAAGGAGTGTTTGCCTTTTTGTCTCTATTGTAGATCAGGGACCAGACTACATTGTGTTTCTGTTAACAGTAGTGATATCGGGTCAAGACCTACCCACATACTGTTAAATCTGAACATAGGTCAGGGGAACACACAGCAGAGTAAATAGTGATTGTAGACACTACAGTGGATACAGGGAAGGAGACACCACGTGGTATGACAGAAGGGTACGAGCAGTCGTGTAGAGGATATGGGAGATTATTGAAGAAACAGATCATGTGATCCGCGCTTGACGGGTGACGGAAGAATATGCAATCGCAGAGAGCACATAATGTGAGTTACGCAGCAAAATGGGGTAATAAATATGACATTGATGGTATATTACGCAAAATATCGTTACTGAAACATTGTAATCCCTGAAAATTTGATGCACATGTTCCAGGGTAAACACCTGTTCCACCCTGAGAGGGATAGTCCTCTTTGGCCAGCCGTGTCCTGTAAACAAACCGAACAATGGCAAATGTCCTGATATCTCAGGACAAACATTTCCCAGATATATATCAAAATGGTAGCATAAAACAGTAAATTTGTATGTGGAACAGCAAAATATAATAATAAACAGAATAAGCAACTGAAATGCTACAACAATTGGTCGCTCTCCTGGCAAAACGTGAATTCCTGTCCTATGTACTGGCCGTGGGTATGCATTTTCCAGGCAAATTACACGCTCAACACTAATGTCCCACATTGTGCATTTGAAAAGGTGGCAGCCCTAAGATGTGCAGGCGACAAAACAGCGACAATTGGGTATCCGTCATGCACATCGGTGGACTGAGGTAGTGTACAAGGGAACAGAACACTACAAATGGCTAAGCATCATACGTACACAGAGAAGATCATAATACAGTAGTACCGATAGCCCCCTCCCCCCACAACCCTCTACCACCTCCGATACCACATCCAGGATATTAAGCGGGAGGGCAGGCTAGTCCCCACACGCTATCCTGTGGCAACAGAGGTAGCACAACGAACAAATGTAACAGAAGCTATTGAAACCACATCCCGAACACGTAACATACCTAGGGACACCCGAGTAAGAACACAGTACTAAAACAGAGTGAGGATATCTGTCAATTAATTGAAGTACCGAACCCTCATGCAGGACAGGAAGGCCAGGACCCAACCCCAGTAGCGTATAGACCGTGGACACCAGAAGATATCTGTAAAGTCATAGAGGGAATTCCATCCACAAAGTAATCGCTATTCACCATGCAATACCCCTGTATCTCCTGATCGGAAACCAAAAGGGGAATGGCGGATGGTACAGTATGTACAAGCTGTAAATCATGTAAGAATACTTAGGGTAGCGTTGGTGCCAGACCCACACACTATATTCAATGCTATGAACATGCCACAGAAGTATCTTACCGTGGTACATATAAGCTATGCTTACTTTGCAATACCTATACATCCACATAGTCCGTATTGCTTTGCATGTACAGTCAGGGTGACAGATACAGCCATACCCGGCTATCGCGGGCATACTGTGAAAGTACACCGATATTCTCACAGGGCATGGCTAGCTACATTCCGTTGTTAACTCCACCCGGGCCAGTCAAGTTCTACTTTATTTGATGATATTCTGCTTGGCCCCTACCCAGCAGCAATGTATGGAAGATACAATAGCATTATTGAGATAATCAGCAGAACAGGGACATAAAGTAAGCAAGCATAAATTGCAACTACAGAGAATACAGGTCAATTACCTGGCATATCTGGTATCCAAGTAGGGTAGAACATCACATGACGATAGGAAGGTAGCAATATAATAAGCACCCAAGCCAACTAACAAGAAGGGAATGATGTCCTGTCTGGGCCGACTAACACTTGTCAAATCTGGATACCAAACAATGCTGTGGAATCCGCTGTATTGTTTGCCTTAACCTTTAATACACCTATGGCAGCACAACACATAGTACACTGGATTACAGTAGCAGAAACAGCGCTCTGCAGACTAGAACGATTGATAGCCTCAACAGCTGTAGTAGGTCTCGTGAATAATCATAACACATGTTGTCAGACCGTAGATTGTAAGCGGAGATATATGACGCCAGTCTTGATGCAACAGCAGGGAAGTAAGCAACGCTACATAGCTGACTACTCATTGCAGTTGGACACTGTGGCATGGTCAGTGCCACATTGTGTACAGGCAGTTGTTGTAGCACCCATGGCAGTACAGGCCCCGGCCGTAATGTTACTAGACCACCCTCTCACTGTGAGAATGTCTCATGCAGTTGCGATCAGTCTGCTGCAAGAGAAGATAGCATTCCTGACCCGTGCTAGACATTTGTCATGTTTGACCATACCACTGAGTCAACCTCATATGGTGATTGAACGTTGTACAACATGAAACCTATCAACGCCACGTCCGACACCTGTGTATGGCACACCACACAGTTGCCTATACGAAATGGATTAAATAACTACACACAGACATGATATCACTGATATACCCTTAGATGATGCAGAGGTGACAGTTAATGTGTACGGATCATGTAGACAGAGTCCTACAGGAACGAATCAAGTAGTTTATGCAGTAGTTATTGATAATGACATTGTAGACGGCCAAACCCTGCAGCATAACGTGTCTGCTCAAGCAGCAGAATAGATAGCTTTAACACGTGCTTGTACTGTAGCGGAAAACTGATGTGTGGACATATGTCCCGATAGTCAGTCTGTTGTCTGTGCAGTGCATGTTTATGAGCAGCAGTGGAAGAATAGGGAATGATAACATCCACCGGTAAACCGATTAATCATGCGCATACGAACTTGAATGCATTAGACTACATGCAGTTACCCACTGAAGTAGGTAATTGTAAATGTGCAGGGCATAGAAAGCAACAGGATAACAGTAGGAAAGGTGAGGCATGAGCTCATGCACCTGCAAAACAAGCAGCGCCACAGTTGGAAAGTGTTTGTGTGAATGAGGAATGACAAACCTCAGACAGTTTAGATGTAGAAACTGTACAAACAATGCAAACAGCAACTACGAAAGCAGAAAAGCCGACGTGGTTATGACGAGGAGCAATCCTTGAACACGGACTGCACATATCCACAGTGAGAAAGCCAATATTAACGCCTAATGTATTCAGATATCCGGCTTTGTGGAGCCATGGCTAGTGACATGCCCCAGCACGGGGGATGGTACACTTGGTTAACAGAATACCCCTAACATACGGAATTACGAACCACATACAAACCTCATGAGCAGCGTGTCACGCTTGCAGTAGATATCATGCACAGGGAGTATTTAAACCAAGGGAGTGAGTTTACCTACACCACCATAACTGCTCCGCACTATTTGTATGGAGTTCATACATCTGCATAAATGTGAAGGGAACAAATACTGTTTAGCGATTACACATATATATAATCAAAATGGGTAGAAGCATTCCCAACCATTAATCCGAATGCAGCAGCAGTGGCAAAGGTGCCAGTAAAATAAAGTATCCCTAGATCTGGCATGCTGTAAAGAAGCTACAGTGACAATAGAACACATGTAGTGAACCAGACAATCACGCTACCTAGGGGATTACTTCAGATACCATGAATGTCAATTGCATGTACAACCCACACTCAGCACGATTGCTGGCGCAGAATGGGATCCCGAGAAATAAGTAGAGGAGGTTGGTGGGTGACATCCAGACGAGTTACATGAGCTGTCTACCTCTAGCATTGCTGAGCATGACAACAGTTCCAAATGTAAAGTGCTGCACCCACTTCAAGTAGTATGTGGAATGGCATATCATGTGCCAGAGTGGAAAGCTGTCATGCCTGCAGAGCCGGAGGTCGATGACTCAGTAGTAGGTGACATGAGAGGATTGTTAACTAGTAACACTGTTCTTCAGTTAAAGTCTGTTACAGATAAGAGCAAACGAAGACGGAAGCATAGCTGACACCAGTATCCTGTGTGTATGTCACTGTTATCCAAAGAACATTATTGCCAAGTGGACATTGCGAATGTCTGTACCGTGTACTGTTGGCAACGCCACCGCAGTAAAGTTTGCAGAGAGGTCGCCCTGGGTCCACCTCACATTTCTCAAACCGGTAAAGGATATCAAGTCTGATTGACATCTTGTAGCTGATATACCAAAGAGCCCGAATCACCCGGCCAAGACTGTATAACAATACAAAGCAACCCCAAAGACATTTATGTTTGCTGTCCTAATGATTATACACCTATTAACCATGTTTGTGTTTACGATACAATTTCTGGGACCTTACCTGCATATAACTACACGGATACAAATACTGATACGTGATGAACTGGCCACAGAGTGTCTTCCACACTTCAACAGATACCTAGGCATGATGCGTGTGCATATAGAGACTAGGAACACATTAAATTGCTGTGTTTGTACTGCCATACCTACATCATATGGAGGACTTCCGATGCATGTTGTCCCCTTGGGGATAGATTGAGACTTGTGAATATCTACACTTTGATACAGGTTCTGTGAGATCACAGGACAACGTGGCAATGTACTTACCTGTTACACAAAAAGGAATTGTATGTTATCATAAACATGATACAGTTTCAGTTGGTGGGAGTATTTGTAACATAACTGTGTCTTACTTAATGTCATATAACAGCCAAAGATCACAGTACTACTTGTAGCACCATTCCTAATTTGTATTGAAACATCATGAGAACAATGTTGAAGGATGTGCAGAAACATCCTGAATTGTATAAACAGTCCTCTGTTAGAGACAGGAATATGTTACATGCAGAGGTAACCCGCATCAGTATTAAAGTAGAATATTGTTATGTTGTTTGTGGGAAATAAGCATATCAATGGTTACCTGGGAATTGGTCCGCGAGGTGTTATTTGGGTTATCTGGCTCCAGTCACATGACATACTGTACAATTGCCTGTGGGTGCGAAACGAACTATAACACATATAGCTCAAGAACTGGGAACACAGTCGAGAAACCTACTAATCCAGTGGGTGAAATGGAAGCTGTTCTGACATGTCAGTCTTCTGCAAGAGATAAAGGAATATCGATTCATATGGACTTGAGTGACAGCGCCACGACCTGCGCTGCAACACTCCCAGCTCCTGGAGCAGTGAAATCAATCAGGAACAGAGGAAGTTATCAAAACCTGTCGGAGGAAGGATGAATGTGACTTCCCGCTCCTGAACATGTGACTGATGAACTGGATGCAATGAGAACTGTTGTGTCACAAAATGTAATAGCGCGCGACTGCACCGTGGCGCTGAGAATTGGTACGTGCGCTTACTGAAGAAGATCGCTGTGTCCAACTACCACATGAAGAGACCAAAAGCAACGCCCACCTACAGGTAATATAGCAGGTGTCATCCATGGCGGAACCAGGCCCAAACCCACTGACGAACCATTTCCACAAACCATTGGGTGGATGGGGTCAGTCATACTGAATATCATGATTGCCATTTGTGTTGTTCTGCTCATATTGGGAGCATGTGTCTAGTGCGGATACTGTGCATGTAAGTATTAGGGACTCTGGCGACATACCTGTACCCGAGACTATGTATCAAGACCTGTAGTGGTATTTGTCAATAGAAAATGCAATCCTACTTGCAATGTACATCAAATTACTTGCCTAGTTAAACGTTCCACAGAGGAAGAGGCTAGGGAATGAAATAATGTTGTATATGTTTCTGGATAGAGTAGAAGCAATCAAAGGAGGGAGAATGTTAGCAAAATACATATTTAAACATAGATATGACGTGCAACTTTAGAAGCAAATAGTGTATAATGCATATTATTCTACCTGACAATATAGCAGTACAGCTTCTCATGCATGTAATTGCTTGTAGTGTAGCTGCAGTGTGATTGAACCCTAACCCTAGCAGTAACCAGTGCAGCAGGTGTATGTCAGTCAGCATTACTCATCTGCTCGGTTACAGAATAATACATGTATGTACAGGTATATCTGTCATCCTTCCACTGAGGAGGATAGGCTTGTGAGCTCTAACACAGAGTACAGCTGCTCAGCAGAGAGACACAGGAACCTAGTAGGACACGGAGTGAGGACTGGATATGAACAGTGTTGGAACCGTGACAGAGCAGAATTTACCAAAGTACAGTCTAAGTGAATATGTGGCTCGCAAGGTTGGGCTATCCTCATGGGAAAACATGTAATAAGCATTACCTGAGCACTGTTGTAGGAATACAATGTTCTGTACTCTAGCAATGTAAATGCCTTGTGACTGACCACATCATTAATGTGTGCAAAAGATGATAGTATACAGAATGCTCATACAGATGTAACATGTATAGAGTTGAACAAATGTCTAAACTTTTACTGCATACTCCTTTGCCTCCTGCTGCACAGTAGTAAAATGTTATTAATCCCAGCTTCCTGTGTTAATGAGTGTCATTTTGAAAATACGAATGAGTGTTACAGTTTGATTTAAAAGACTTAATTGACAGATGTTTACGCTCTAGCATGGGAATAGGACAGGCCAAACGCCAGAATGTCCATGTGTACCACATACACACAGCCAGCAACACGCAGTAGTAGTGCATGAAGGCATACGACTGTGGGAATAGTACAGGACATATGGCACGTGCCAAGTGCAGATGCATGACACAAACCCCAGGATGGGTGTCCCTGCAAAGAGGAACATGTGCCAACTACACCTCCCACAGATGTACCGGCAATAAAAACACATGGCAAACACACAGACACACTACTGTCCAACACATGACTGCAACGGAGCCTGGTCAAACACCAACATGAAGCATGCACAAACAGGGACTTGAGTAATGTTTGCCTTAACACCCCGTCATAGGCCAAAGAAGAATAGAATGGACATATGCATGTAATGCTGTGAAGGATGTGTGGTAGTCCTCAGTATCACAGTGTTAGGGACACAGATACACTGTCATCAACCGTGACGATGTGCAACGACACAGCATACCTGCATGTAATACAGAGGACAATCATGTGCCACAGAAATATACAGTGGCGAAAGAGTATAGTGGATAGACAATTGTACATGTGACAAACTATGAATATAGGTTCACACGTCCATAGGTACAGGGTAGGCCATCGTCCCAGGCCCAGCCATAATACTACACCATAGTTAGGATGACTTTGCCAACCTTCTGTGCTTCAGATGAAATACCCATGATATTGCTGTATCTCCGCCAAGCACTGATAATGATGTAATCCCTGGCCTATACCTGCAATTCTCCATCCAATGGACAACATAGCTGCGAACAAGGCTAGGAAGGATGTCTGTCTCACATGTACTGTGATGTAGATCCACAGCATAATGAGTGTCTGGGTGATATATGTGTCACTCAAACACATCCCATTAATGACCGTGACAAGGTAAATGTCACCTGCCCTAGTGGTTCTGAGGGATGCGGATACAGTAGGTGAAGCATACACATGACATATGGGTTGACATGGCCTCGTATGTCAGGCACAGGTCAACACTAAACAGCAGGTATGTGACGTGATGTGGCAGGGGTCCTACATGTGGGGCAGCATTACACAAAATGGTGTCATCCTGCATCTGTACAACAATCAACCTATGTGGGCTTCCCAGCTGCTGTAGGTGTATGGTCAGATACAGTCTGAATGGGGCAATGTAGTAGATCATAGGTGTAACACGCAATGGGTACAAGGAGACAATGACCTAGCCTGATGTAGATGTGAATCCCTGCACCAACAGGTGGGCAATGTAGAAGACCCACACAACCACGATAGCAACGTGTGTGTGTGGAATGAATGGTGACCGTCAAACACTGTCCCCTGATCCCTGGTAATCACCCCTGTGCTGAGTGGACAGCCACCTATATGCTGGACAGGGTGACCTAGTAGTTCTCCATAGGTATGATGTTGCATTACGTTGCATTTAGCTGTGGGACATGTCCCTGACAGCAGATATGCATACCTGGGAGGCCCCTTCAAGGATATCTGTGTCAGATGTCTGTCCCACTATGGCACCTGTTTTGCAGTCATCTACAAACACTGTTGCCCATAGCACCCCTGTGTGTGCCTGTACCGTGAAAATGTAGGTGTATGACAGGAGTGCAGACATGGAAGGGCCCCATGGGACACCACTTGTGACAGGCAGTAGGTCTGACATGCTGCCAGCAACTATGACCGTGTGGGTTGTGTCACATAGACAGTTTACAACACATTCTGTGATGTGCGTGTTCACATCCCAGCCAATGGGTTTATCAACGATACCTGAGGGGGGTAATGTGATGAAGGGCTTTGCCAGGTCGAGGTAGGCTGTATGGACTGCAACACCCCATCAGTGGCCTCGGCGACTGTCCCGAAAATGTCAACCATGCTTTAAAGGCATGAACCGCTCCTGAACAAGACAAACCGTGTGTGAGGCAAAGTATGTATGTCCCCTATGCAGTCATGTACGAGCCACAGTATGATCCCTCCCCATGTCTTTGCAGATAGGTCTCCTCAGGGTAATGGGACAGTAATAACCAGCCTCAGTGGAGGTATTGGCCTTGTGACGTGGGACTACAGTTGCCATGTGACACAACCTGGGTACCCTACCTGAGGTGAGGCTACAAAGAAATAGCTGTCCTAACTGTGGGTCCAATTCATAAATGAGATAGTGGAGTACACAGCGGGGTCACCAGCTGGTCTCATGGATGCTATGTCCACTACCCTGGAGAGAGCATGTCCCACCTGTGTGTCACAGAACATTTGGTGACCACAAACCACTGGTACACACATCTCCTCATGTGTGGGAGAGGGTGTGGAGATGTCCTCACTGGACTTGTCAGCCTGTATGTTGGCAATGTGTGTATGTTGAGTAAACCCCACCTCTATGTGAACCCAGTCAGAGCATATGTGGGAGTGAGCTCCCAGGTGTCGAGCATAGCAACTGAAGGTGGTATGATTGTTAGCCAGGTCCATGTAGGTATATCTGTGGAATGTGCCCTGGACAATTTCATGACAGTGTGTAACTCTACACATATGATGACCAAGGGTGTCATACCTCACAAGGTGTCTGCTCCACCTTGTAGTAGCCACCTCCTCGTGTTGTACATTCTGTGTATGGCTGGGGTACACCACACTGGATGCTTGGCATTGGTACAGTGAACCACAGTTGGGTAAGTGAATGACTGGCTCATGCAGTCCTGTAGGTACTGGTAGATGGCAATGTGATTGATGCAGTGGCTGCCGTACTGTCGACCACTGGCTCAGGGTCCTTAAAGGAGACCACAGTAGTGCGCAGAATTGTGTAGTCTGCCTCTGAGCAAGCAATGTGTATGGTAACTGGCAACACTCACAGCAACGGATGCCAAAAGCAGAAGCCAATGTCCAAATAACATAGATCAACTTCTGCATGACAATATGTCTTATCATACATGTATTGACACGTGTCTGCTAATTACAATTGGAAATGGCCGTTAAGACTGGCCTAAAGTTCCCGTGATGTACACAGTCTGGGGGTGTTGTTCCGATAATAAAGTGGCAATACCTCCCAATCGTGACCTCTGGGTATGGTATGAAAGTGGTTGTTAACCTGCAACATTGGATGTATAGCATTGGTTTCTGGTGTCGGAAGACATGGTTCCTGTAGCACAACACAGTATGGGTAGTCAAGCACACATCCGCGATTGCTGAACACACAGCATCAGTGAAACCCACTGCTCACAAGGACACAGTCCGACAAGCTCTACACTTTAAATATGCACAGTGGTGTCCATTGTCGGACCCAAAAATTGACATCACACCAGATTCACGCCTTCTTTCAATACGTACCTGAACTCATTGTCAGCAGAGGTACACATATGCACTGCAAGCGTATTTAATGTTGATGATAGCTGTCCATGTAATGCAGCACAGATGCACAGAAATACCCAGGGTACCGGTCCATAGAACTGCGTACACATCACAGTCCCGCACACATGAAGGATGTGTAATGGGTACTGTCGATTGTTGCAGTCAAGGGATTCTGGGTATGTAGACTCTGGGCCCGGTGTTGCTTCGCAGCCAATCCTTTGTCCCGCCTCGTGGGAGGATGTGTGTGTAGCACCTGCCATACTATCCGCTAATGATGCAAACCATCCACTGGAGAATGCTAAATGCAGGTGTGAAATGTGTACAGCCCTATACTAGTGTCCAGTAGGCAATTGTCATGGATGGACAACCGTATGCCCAAGATGCCACCCACAACCGCAAACCCAGGTAAATTACACAGCCGCGGTAAGGCATAAGACAGGAAATACACATAGGGACTGCAGTTGACATTCCACATACAAAGTCGGACCGCTGTGCCAACACCGGCGCACACAGCACTCAATCTGCCAGCAACAGACTGAGGAGCACCCGCTACCATACAGCGGAACAGATGTGCGACCTGTGGAACACATACTAATGGCACACACACAACGGCACGTAGGATATGTAAACTATGGCATTCCCACCTATGAAGACAACATGGTTAAATGAATACATAGGTAATCAACATGTTCCGTGGTGTTATATTGGAAATACAGTGACGGATATGTCCCATTGGGATGTCTGCGGTTTATATGAAGCAGTTGCTAACCAGCATCTTTGGATGTATGTCATTTGTCCACAGTACTAGATCACCTGGTTATGTAGCACCATGTGGAATGGGTAGTCCAACAGACATCCGCGATTGCTGAACACACAGTATCAGTGAAACCCACTGCTCACAAGGACACAGTCCGACAAGCTCTAAACTTTACATATGCACAGTGGTGTCCATTGTAGGACCCAAAAATTTGTCTAAAGACAGGAATGCCGCCTTCTTTCATCACCTAACTGAACTCATTGTCGACACAGGTACACATATGCACCGCAAGCGTGTTTAATGTTGCTGATAGCTGTCCATGTAATGCAGCACAGATGCACAGAAATACCCAGGGTACCCCGTCCATAGAACTGCGCCCACATCACAGTCCCGCACACATGACGGATGTGTAATGGGTACTGTCAATTGTTGCAGTCAAGGGATTCTGGGTATGTAGACTCTGTGCTCGGTGTTGTTTCGCAGGCAATCCTTTCTCCCGCCCCGTGGGAGGGATGTGTGCGTAGCACCTGCCTTACTCTCCGCTAATAATGCAAACCATACTCCGGAGAATGCTAAATGTAGGTGTGGAATGTGTACAGCCCTATACTAGTGTCCAGTAGGCAATTGTCATGGATGGACACCCGTATGGCCAGGATGGCACCCACAACTGCAAACCCGGGTAAATGACATAGCCGCGGTAAGGCATAACACATGAAATACACATAGGGACTACAGTTGACATTCCACATACAAAGCCGGACCGTCGTGCCAACACCGGCGTACACAGCACTCAATCTGCCAGCAACAGACTGAGGAGCACCCGCCACCCTACAGCGGAACAGATGTGCGACCTGTGGAACACATACTAATGGCACACACACAACGTCAAGTAGGATATGTAAACTATGGCATTCCCACCTATGAAGACAACATGGTTAAATGAATACATAGGTAATCAACATGTTCCCGTGGTGTTATATTGGAAATACAGTGACGGATATGTCCCATTGGGACGTCTGCGGTTTATATGGAGCAGTTGCTAACCAGCATCTTTGGATGTATGTCATTTGTCCACAGTACTAAATCACCTGGTTATGTAGCACCATGTGGAATGGGTGGTCAAACAGACATCCGCGATTGCTGAACACACAGTATCAGTGAAACCCAGTGCTCACAAGGACACAGTCCGACAAGCTCTACACTTTACATATGCACAGTGGTGTCCATTGTAGGACCCAAAAATTTGTCTAAAGACAGGAATGCCGCCTTATTTAATCACCTAACTGAACTCATTGTCGTCACAGGTACACATATGCACCGCAAGCGTGTTTAATGTTGCTGATAGCTGTCCATGTAATGCAGCACAGATGCACAGAAATACCCAGGGTACCGGTCCATAGAACTGCGTCCACATCACAGTCCCGCACACATGACGGATGTGTAATGGGTACTGTCAATTGTTGCAGTCAAGGGATTCTGGGTATGTAGACTCTGTGCTCGGTGTTGTTTCGCAGGCAATCCTTTCTCCCGCCTCGTGGGAGGGATGTGTGCGTAGCACCTGCCTTACTCTCCGCTAATAATGCAAACCATACACGGAGAATGCTAAATGTAGGTGTGGAATGTGTACAGCCCTATACTAGTGTCCAGTAGGCAATTGTCATGGATGGACACCCGTATGGCCAGGATGGCACCCACAACTGCAAACCCAGGTAAATGACATAGCCGCTGTAAGGCATAACACAGGAAATACACATAGGGACTACAGTTGACATTCCACATACAAAGCCGGACCGTCGTGCCAACACCGGCGCACACAGCACTCAATCTGCCAGCAACAGACTGAGGAGCACCCGCCACCGTGACAGCGGAACAGATGTGCGACCTGTGGAACACATACTAATGGCACACACACAACGTCAAGTAGGATATGTAAACTATGGCATTCCCACCTATGAAGACAACATGGTTAAATGAATACATAGGTAATCAACATGTTCTGGTGTTATATTGGAAATACAGTGACGGATATGTCCCATTGGGATGTCTGCGGTTTATATGGAGCAGTTGCTAACCAGCATCTTTGGATGTATGTCATTTGTCCACAGTACTAAATCACCTGGTTATGTAGCACCATGTGGAATGGGTGGTCAAACAGACATCCGCGATTGCTGAACACACAGTATCAGTGAAACCCAGTGCTCACAAGGACACAGTCCGACAAGCTCTACACTTTACATATGCACAGTGGTGTCCATTGTAGGACCCAAAAATTTGTCTAAAGACAGGAATGCCGCCTTATTTAATCAACTAACTGAACTCATTGTCGTCACAGGTACACATATGCACCGCAAGCGTGTTTAATGTTGCTGATAGCTGTCCATGTAATGCAGCACAGATGCACAGAAATACCCAGGGTACCGGTCCATAGAACTGCGCCCACATCACAGTCCCGCACACATGACGGATGTGTAATGGGTACTGTCAATTGTTGCAGTCAAGGGATTCTGGGTATGTAGACTCTGTGCTCGGTGTTGTTTCGCAGGCAATCCTTTCTCCCGCCTGGGAGGGATGTGCGTAGCACCTGCCTTACTCTCCGCTAATAATGCAAACCATACACCGGAGAATGCTAAATGTAGGTGTGGAATGTGTACAGCCCTATACTAGTGTCCAGTAGGCAATTGTCATGGATGGACACCCGTATGGCCAGGATGGCACCCACAACTGCAAACCCGGTAAATGACATAGCCGCTGTAAGGCATAACACAGGAAATACACATAGGGACTACAGTTGACATTCCACATACAAAGCCGGACCGTCGTGCCAACACCGGCGTACACAGCACTCAATCTGCCAGCAACAGAATGAGGAGCACCCGCCACCGTACAGCGGAACAGATGTGCGACCTGTGGAACACATACTAATGGCACACACAACGCCACGTAGGATATGTAAACTATGGCATTCCCACCTATGAAGACAACATGGTTAAATGAATACATAGGTAATCAACATGTTCCGTGGTGTTATATTGGAAATACAGTGACGGATATGTCCCATTGGGATGTCTGAGGTTTATATGAAGCAGTTGCTAACCAGCATCTTTGGATGTATGTCATTTGTTCACAGTACTAAATCACCTGGTTATGTAGCACCATGTGGAATGGGTAGTCAAACAGACATCCGCGATTGGGGAACATACACCAGCAGTGAAAAGCACTGGGCAGGTGGACACAGTCCAGCAACATCTAACTTGACATATGCACATCGGTGTCCATTGTAGGACCCAAAAATTCTGTTCAGAGAATGCCTGCTAGCTTCCTGCATTACTCACGTGATCTCATTGTCGCCACCACGCCACAGGTACACATATGCACGCAAGCTGTTCAATGTTGATGATAGCTGTCCATGAAATGCAGCGCACATGCACAGAAATACCCAGGGTATCGGGTCCATTCAGCTGCGACCACATCACAGTCCCGCACACATGAAGGATGTGTAATGGGTACTGTCCACTGTTGCAGTCAAGGGAGTCTGTGTATGTAGAATCTGTCCTCTGTGTTGTTTCGCAGGCAATCCTTTGTCCCGCCTGGGAGGGACGTGTAGCACACGCGCCACTCTCCGCTAATAATGCAAACCATCTACCGGAGAATGCAAAATGCAGGTGTGAAATGTGTACAGCCCTATACCAGTGTACAGTAGGCAATTCACATGGATGGACAAGCGATGACTAAGATGGCACCCATAACTGCAAACCCGGTGGAATTACACTGCCGTAGTAAGGCATTACACAAGTAATACACATAGGGACTACAGTTGACATTCCCCATACAACAAACACAGACAACCAGCCGATGAAGTCCAAAGCAAAGACGAGGTACTGTAGGGACCGACAGTGACCACACAGAGCACACCAAGAATTAAAGGCAGTCACCATAGACTATTGTAGCCCACTTCGTCTGCTTCATAAGCAGACTTATTCAGAATACATACAATGCAGTCCAACCTACTACATTTAAAAGCATTAATTGGTCAGTACATTAGATGTGCTAGGTACTAATTACATGCCTTAAAGGCAGACAAGCAAACAAACCTTACTTGGGTTACAGATCCCACACAGTGAGGACATCAGACATTGCTTCGGAAGGTACAGTCTTCATCGGAAAATAGAAATATATGTACATATATGAAAGATGAACCAACATAAAATGTTTTCCAAATGTCTGACTGTGTAAGATACATATATATGTCCTACGGATTGTGCCAATATATTAACAGAACTGCAGACACCTAGTAATATAAATGAACCATAATATATACACATAAACCGTATGATTATGACTAATGTAAAATAGACCAACGAAATGTAAAGATTCACAATGTGCTAATGTAAATATTCATTTAGAAGGTTACTTAAATAAATCAATTCAGACATCCATGTCTAAATACTAACACAAGGCCAGCGAGGTGCTTGCCCTCACATGTACTGGGATGTTGTTCCACAGCATAGTGAGTGTCTGGGTGATGAATCTGTCCCAACAACACGCTCGATTAATGACAGTGTCAAGGTGTACGTCAGCTGCCCTTGTGGTTCTGAGGATCTAACTTATTTACGTGAAGCATAGTCATCAGATCTGGGTTCGACATAGCCTTGTATGCCAGGCACGGGTCACCTCTGGGCAAGTGGTATGCAACTGTATACAGCTGGAATTCTTTCAGTCGGTCAGTATAACACATATACCTGAGACCCTGCATCTGTTTGTCGATGAACTGTTGGTGCCTTTCCAGCTGCTGCAGGTGTTGGGTCAGATACATTCTGAATGGGGCATTGTACCCAATCATAGGTCTAATGAGTGATGAGTACAAGGGGACAATGACCTCCCCTGATCTAGATGTGAATCCCTTCATGATGATGTGGGCAATGTGGAAGGTCTACCTAACTATGTTAGCAACATGTGTGTCTAACGAACGGTTAACAACAACACGTGTCCCCAGATCACTAGTAACCTCTGTGCTCAGTGGATTGCCACCTATATGGTAGCTCGGGGTAACCTTGTTCTTCCCGAAGGGTATGCCTATGCATTTCCTGGCATTTAGCTGTAGGACATGTCTCTGGTACCACTTATCCACATCTGTGAGGCACTCCTGAAGGATATCTGTGTCAGATGTGTGTCTGACTTTGGCACCCGGTTTGCAGTCATCTGCAAACATTGTCACCCATAACCCCCCTGTGTATGCGTGTACATTGGAAACGTAGATGCTGGAAATAGTGGACCCAGGACTGAGCCCCATGGGACACCACCTGTGACTGGCTGTGAGTATGACATGGCGCCAGCAACTATGGCCATGTGTGTTCTGTGACTTAGCCAGTTTGCAAACCATATGGCGATGTATGGATTTACATTCAAGATGACGGGTTTATCAATTATACCCGAGGGGGGTATTGTGTCAAGGCCTCTGCCGGGTTGAGGTAGGCTGTATGGACTGCTTTACCCTCATCAATGGCCTTGGTGACTGATTCTACAAAGTGAAACACGTGTAAAGGCATGATCTGACTCTGACCAAGCTAAACTGGGTTGTATCCAAAGTATGCGAGTCCCCTATGTCTTTATCTATGTGTTCCATTATGATCCATCTCCATGGCTTTGCAGATAAGGCTTGTCAAACTAATGGTATGGTAATAACCAGGGTCAGTGGAGGCACCATCTATGTGGAGTGTGACTACAGTCGCCTGTGCTACTACTCGGCACGATCCTGAGGTGAGGCTAAGATTAAACAGCTGTCCTAAGTGTGGGTTTAATTCCCCATAGAGTTCCTGGAGTACACAGCTGGGACACCATCTGGACCCATGGATGCTGTGTTGACTGCCTTGGGGCTGGATGTGGGTAATGCTGGACATACCCACGGCAGACGTGGCGCTCCTCGAGTCCGATGCCCAAGGGACCACACATAGCCGGCCTTAGGCATAGGCCAAGTAGGTAGCCGCCTAGGGTGTTGCTCTACCGGGCACCTTTCCAGACTCTATTTGGTGTAGGTAGACCAGGAGGGGTAGCGGTGATGTATCGGTGGCAACTTCTGCCTAGGTCACCACTTAACCTAAGGCCACTCTTCCCGTGGGTAATACAGCAGCACCCACACCCAGACGCGGGTCATTGCTAGGGTCATTGCTAGTATGGCATATCATCTATGTCAGGAAACCATATATCCCCAGACATAATGGCACAGCATAATGCCTGTTCGCCGCCCAAAGGCAGACATACGCCACCCGCGCGGTGCGGACGCATTGCGCGAGATGTCCGTTAACAATGTCGACATTGTCTCGCTTTGTGAAACAAACTCCACATAGACATTCAATACTAGACAGCGACGGAGAACCCGATGTCCTCGTGGCTGAGCTGTTCAACCTGTTCCGCCATGTTAAATGTGTGTAGCACAGCGGAACCGCCCAAACCAAGCAACGGACATGTCTGTGGCTCAGTGAAAGTCGCCACGCAATGGTAAACCCTTGTAATATTGCGACACAGGCCATACATACGGAGGGTTAGTAATGGAAATTGGTCAGTTCGACCAGACCGTGTGCAATTAGTATAACAAGATCTACAACGGGTACACCGCCAATCGATGCACACGGTTACGTAATAATTGGGGCCGTGACATGGTACCATGGACACGGACAAACGCGCCCATGTGACTCATCTAACATTCGTACAGGGTCAGGGCAGTCCCGTACAGTGGGCGGACAAGACCAAACCCAAAGCACCACAGCAACACCCTGACAATCGAAGGCCTGTATGCGTATGGGATATAAGCCGCTGTCATCTGAACAGCCCCGCGGTGACGACATATGCATCCTGGGCCATGAGCGAGGGGAATTAGGAATGTTCAACATGCAGTACCGCACCTTTACCAGCAGGAGAATGGATGCCTGTGACGTGCGTGTGTGCGGGCGGGGGGATATGTAAATGTACATAGGTACCATGGGTATGCATATTAATGACAACGAACAGCTAACGGTACTGGTCACAGTAACCGCAAACGTGAATGCAGTCACGCTTGAATTACTTAACTATAGAACATATAGATGTGCACGCACGTAAAGCGCCCATGCTGCAAAGACTGTTACATATATAAAGCTGTAAGTGCTTTCTGCACACGCCCGTCAACCGGATCAGACATATGTTACCGAATAGTCACAAGTAACGCAAAAACACGTAACCACACAGACACTGTAATCATATTTATACGGTCTACGGATATGCATGGCGCCTGCGCCAGAACCCACAATCCGGACATGCGAAAAAGTGTGCGTGTGATCCAGTGGAACCAGGGAAGGTTACGGATGTCTCCTCCACACATTTACATTCATAATTGTAAAATATATGCTTAAATAGTACTTATTGATTCCATGCTTTGTTATCGTAATGCTACTATTATACACATTGATATACAATATCCTGATCAACACACTACATTCTAAGGTGCACTCACAACAATTATCAACTATGTGTCAGGATACTGATTGTATTTACCAATATTGTATATATATTAACACATTGTTGCCGTATTATTGTTTCCATGAAGTAAGGCATGCAACACTGATATGTATATGTCACGTTATAATCAAGACTTGGAGCACTGTCCACCTAACTATGAGCAGGTTTATTGATTATTTCGCTTTAAACCGACTCTGAAGGAAGTGTATAAGGGACGGCTATGTCATGCATTCCGCATCTCGACGATGCCCCATGTTAGTAGGTGAAAGAGCTCAGTATCCTTTCACTGTGGAGTCTATCGTATACGACAGTGTCTGTTTTTGCCGATATATGTTTCATAATGTCGTTTATGAAGATGGGCAGGACGCAAGGTTTGCTGTATTTCCGCATACTGGCACGTGGATATAGATAGGCCATGTCATACAAACGATGGGTAGTCAAGCAGACATCCACGATTGGGGAACATACAGCGGCAGTCAATACCACTGGCCAGATGGTGACAGTCCAACACGTTCTACACTTTACAAAGCACATCGGTGTCCATTGTAGGACTCCAAAAATTACGGCGCTTGTCTGCTATCCATCGGATCAGCCAATCAGAGTACTAACCGTGACTACGGCACAGCTAGACATATGCACCACCAGCGTGTTTAAGGTTGATGATACCTGCCCATGACATGCAGGACATATGAACAGAGGTCCCCAGACTGCCGTGTCCATACATGTGCCCATATCCCAGTTCCGCACACATGAAGGATGTGTCATGCGCATCGTGGGGTTGCAGCCATGGTATCCTGGGTATGCAAAATGGGGCTCGTGTTGTTTGGCAGATAATCCGCTGTCCCGCCCGTGGGAGGGCTGCAGGTACAGGACGTGCCTTAGTCCCCAGTAAGGATGCAAAGCATCCATTGGGTAATGCTAAAGGCAGGTGTGAAATGTGTTCAGCCCTACATCAGTGTCCAGTAGGCATTTCCCAAGGATGGACAAACGTACGGACAAGATGGCACCCATAATAGCAAACCTGGTGGAATCACACAGCCGTAGTAAGGCATGACACAGGACATACAGATGGAAACAACAGTAGATACACCCCGTAGACATCCATCCTGCCGCATAATCCCAGCGCATACAGCAGCCAAGGAGGTAGCAAGTATGTGGGGATAACCCGGTCCCACTCTGCGGAACATACGTGCGACCTGTGGAACACATATTAATGGCACACCAACAACGTCAACTAGGAAGGTCATACTATCGTTAAAATATGGCGTTCCCACACTTTATCAACCTTCTGTCATGAATTTATAGGTTCTACATGTACCGCTGTGTTATAATGACAATACAGTGGCGGATAGTTCACAATGGTACCTCTGAGGATTATCTAAAGCAGTTGCCAACCTGCAGTACTACAGTAACACCATATGGGTAAATTGTGGAAGGACACGGGTTCCGTAGCACTACATAATATGGGTAGGCGGACAGACATCCGGGACTGGGGAACATACGGCGGCAGTCAAACCCACTGGCCGAATGGACACAGTCCAACATGTTCTAAACTTTACATATGCACATCGGTGTCCATTGCAGGACCCAAAAATACTCCTTAAGTAAGTGTGGGCAACATAGTGTGAACCGAAGAGGTGACAGCCGTGACTACGCACAGGTAGATATATGCACCACAAGCGCCTTCAAGGGTGATGACAGCCGCCCATGAAATGCAGGACATATGAATAGGACTCCCCAGGCTGCTGCGCCCATACACGCACGCTCACATCCCATTTCCGCACACATGAAGGGTGTGCAAGGGTACCGTCGAGGGTTGCAGACATGGGATCGTGGGTATGCAAAAATGGTGTCGGTGGATTGGCAGATGATTCGTTGTCCCGCCTGCAGCGGACGTGGCCATGGCATATGCGTTACTCCGCAATACTAATACCGATCATCCACCGGAAATGGAGAATGCAGCTGTGAAATGTTGACAGCCCGATACTAGTGTCCAGTAGGCAGTTCCCATGGATGGACAAACGACGCCAAGATGGCACCCATAGCTGCAAACCTGGGGGAATCCCACAGCTGTTGCAAGGCATAACCCAGGGAATACAGATAGGGTCTACAGTAGACACTCCCCATTCAAAGCCAGACCGATGGGCAGATACCGCGCATACAGCACTCAATCTGCCAGCACATCTATGGGGATCACACGCCCATACAGTGGAACAGATGGGTCACCTGTGTAAACATACCAATGGCACAATCTCCACGCCTGCTGGGAATGACATACGATGGTCAAACTATGGCGCTAACAATGAAAGACATCCTTCGTGAATTAATAGGAGTGATGTCAATAGACCATGGCAAACACCCAATGAACAGGGAAGACTTGCTGGCACCCTATGGCCACAAACCATGTCACACATAGGTAGATGGAACAGTCAACTTAAACATTTCGTCCACGACAGGTCGCATATGGTATCCAAAGGTACTTCATAGACATGTATGCGCTATCACCCGCTGGCCCGTGTGAGACTTACACATAACATGGAAGTATCCAGGCTTTAAATGTCCACCCTTACACTTCCAGTTGTCACTGTCTATGCGAGCAATGGAGATTTAGCCACAGCATAGAAAGCAGGGACGCATGCTAACGAAACACACACATGTCAACATCACAGAAAGCATACTATGAACACACGTATTACATGATATTGTACTATGAAACACAAACAAACCAGCAACCTGCAGCAAGAATAGTCCCCGTAGTTCGACACAACACAAGTCTTCGTAACATTTAAACAGTTCATTACAACATGCAACGTTTTCGTTGTTTCCACAAAGTGCAGAATAACAGCTATGTCTAAGAATGTTCACAATCAACAATGTGAGTCTTAACATGATTTTAAATATCACACTGTTGATTGTGAACACTTAAAGGATTTGCTTATTCAGTTGTATTTGCGAAAGCAACGGAAACACACACACACACGGAAGGGACGGGAGATGAACCTACGCCTATTTACATGAACTCAGTACAGTATGAAGCATTCACAGAACGCTACCGAAGTTAACTGACGTGAGCTGTCAGAGGCATACTTGTAGGCTGGTGACGCCACCCGAAGACAATAGTTGGCAATAGCCAAGGCATGTGTTGCGGAGCCGCCTAAAAGCATAATCAGTCGCAGAGGCAGCTGGAAACACACACACACAGAGACACACACACACGGAAGGGACGGGGACGAACCTACGCCTATCTACATGAACACACTACAGTATGAAGCATTTACAGAACGCTACCGACTTTACTGAACAGAGCTGTCACACGCATACTTGTAGGCTGCTGACGCCACCCGCAAGACAATAGTTGGCAATAGCCAAGGCATGTGTTGCGGAGCCGCCTAAAAGCATAATCAGTCGCAGAGGCAGCTGGAAACACACACACACAGAGACACACACACACGGAAGGGACGGGGACGAACCTACGCCTATCTACATGAACACACTACAGTATGAAGCATTTACAGAACGCTCCACCGACTTTACTGAACAGAGCGCTGTCACACGCATACTTGTAGGCTGCTGACGCCACCCGAAGACAATAGTTGGCAATAGCCAAGGCATGTGTTGCGGAGCGCCTAAAAGCATAATCAGTCGCAGAGGCAGCTGGAAACACACACACACAGAGACACACACACACGGAAGGGACGGGGACGAACCTACGCCTATCTACATGAACACACTACAGTATGAAGCATTTACAGAACGCCACCGACTTTTACTGAACAGAGCGCTGTCACACGATACTTGTAGGCTGCTGACGCCACCCGCGAAGACAATAGTTGGCAATAGCCAAGGCATGTGTTGCGGAGCGCCAAAAAGCATAATCAGTCGCAGAGGCAGCTGGAAACACACACACACAGAGACACACACACACGGAAGGGACGGGGACGAACCTACGCCTATCTACATGAACACACTACAGTATGAAGCATTTACAGAACGCGCTACCGACTTTACTGAACAGAGCTGTCACACGATACTTGTAGGCTGCTGACGCCACCCGAAGACAATAGTTGGCAATAGCCAAGGCATGTGTTGTGGAGCCGCCTAAAAGCATGATCAGTCGCAGAGGCAGCTGGAAACACACACACACACACACACACACACACACACACACACACACACACACACGGATGGGACGGGGGACGAACCGACGCCTATCTACATGAACACACTACAGTATGAAGCATTTACAGAACGCTACCGAAGTTTACTGAGCAGAGCGCTGTCAGGAGGCATACCCCACGTGAGTGGTATCATTTGCAGAGGCAATGCGCCCGATCGAGTTAGGACAGAGTGCAGTCACGCAGTCTGTTACCATCCTGTCGCCAGACACCAACACGTTAGTGCTGCAGTCGGAATAACAAGTAACTACTGATCAGTACATCACTGCCTACTGGGCATGCTCAGACACTTAGACTCGCACAGAGCAGACATGCATACACATGGTGCGACGGCATGGGTGGCGGAATGTGGACCGTGGTGTGTCCAGCCACACAACAGAAACCTGGCCATGCCACAGACGTGGCCGTTGTGTAGGGGATACAGGCATGCACCCGGGGTATAACTGCAGACGGGCGCGGTGTGCACTGTGCTGTGTGTCTATCTACACAGCTGCCTACTGGGCATGCTCAGACACTTAGAGTCGGCACAGAGCAGACATGCATACACATGGTGCGACGGCATGGGTGGCGGAATGCGGACCATCCTGTGTGTCCAGCCACACAACAGCAACCCGGCCATGCCACAGACGTGGCCGTTGCTGCGGGGAATATCTAGGTGCAATTAACCATGTGTAGGACTGGCCTACCGTTTGTTGCATGCTACAGACAACCCTCCCAAACACAGGATACCTTCACAGATGTCCTGAGGACACTGGTGAGTGGGCATGCTCTCACAACAGCACCGTATTGGGTGACATGAACCACCCATACATAGCCTGGGAACATTACCCATGGCACAACACACTACGCCAGCAGTCCCAGGTGTTCACACACCTGGCCACTGTTAAACAGCCATGCACCATACATACTAGGGGGGGATGTCTGACAGTTCTGCCCATCACACATGGTGAGGATATGCCCCACACAGGATGTACAGCCCTCAATGGTGATGCAAGACCGTATAGTGGATCCACTGGTCATCCACACCCTGTAACCAACACCAGCATGGGGGACCTCAGTGATGACCTCTCCACAGAAAACCACACACATCATAATGACCGTGTGGTACCCTACAAGTCCTCCATGCCAGTGTTGAACACAGGCCAGACCGGCAAACGCCTAACGAATGCCTTCCTGGACCACCCACATGCATGTCTGCAACAGGCAAACATGATGACATCAGGACCTTGTCCACCACAGGTAGGCACATGGTGTGGTGGACCGCAGCCACTGACTACCTGTACATCAACAGTTGGAGCTAATACATGGCAGAGCAATGACAGTACCAGGGAAACCATCACCCATTCATACCGGCCACCATACGGCCCCACATACCATCATCCACGGCCGCCAGGGAGTGGTACTGCAGAGGGGACATGAGACACGCATAGGGCCTTCCCTAACTGTGGTAAGGACATGGTTGGGGCAGACAGACTTGGCTGGAAATGGTCCAGAATGGTACAACAGTCACTGCACCCACAGACATTGTCTGCAAACCAGAGGACATGTTCCATGCATACATCCCCCCCCCCAAGAGGGAACATATCCATCCCACCAGAGTGTATCCTCCCAAACATCTCATATGGCCTGGAGTGATCCCATATCTCTATGGCGGTTGACACGGCAGGAATGGGCACCGATGGTGTCCCTGGCTGTGTGCTACCCATCCTCATTGAGGCCCTCGGCCCACACATGCGGCCACTGTGTCATGTTAGCCTTACTATGGGCTATGTCCCCAATGGATGCCATATGGCATCTGTGGTCCCACTATGCCAGGGTAGTGCTCTTATGGACTGTCAACAGCCACACCCTATACGCTTGACAAGCGTTGTCTGCAAAGCTGTGGGAGGTCCATACAGGTGGCCATGGTTACAGATAGCGGTGTACAGCCAATACCGGAACATACCCACAACTACATAGTCAAGGGCGGATCCTGCCCCCCCACCTGCTCGTCCAGTCTGGAGTGGTCACCAAGGCCATTGATGGGGATACGTGGGTTTGCACACAGTACCATGACCTGGTGGGAGCGTTCAGAGCACACTACACATGGGACCCATAGAAAGGCTCGCCAGCATACATGTGGGGACATATGTCACCCGATGCTTCTCAGACAGGTTGGAGGTCACACCACACAGGGTTGGTGCTCAAGGTGCCTTGTCACACTCATATCTGGACCCAGTGGAGGCCCACAGGGCTCACTCCTGGGCCCCTGCCATATGGCATCCGACCTTCCAATGTGCATGCAATCATAGGGGATTGTAGCAGACAAGGTATGCAGATGACTACGCACCGCCAACATACCCAACACCCCATGTTACACGGACATCCACCTAGGGCGCCATAGACATGGATGCCTGGTGCCAGAGCCATGGCCTGCTACTAAATGCCAGAGAAGGTGCAGCCCTACCCAGTGTGAAGGACATGTTCGTCCCAATGTCACATGTAGGTGGTACGCCATTAAAGATGGTGGACATGTTCAGGAAATGGCTACCACACCTGTCGGCAACCTCTGTCAACACACACAATGGCAATGTGGGTGTGAAGACATTCCATTGTGGCCTCCTGGTCTGGATGGAATCGCAACCACATCAGGGTGTTCATTGTACCCCTGTACACATCACACACCAGAGCAATGACTGCGCATAATGGCACATGTGGCCTGTAGCTAACCTGACGCCTGCAGCACTCGGAAGGACCGCAAACGCTCCACAAGACGGGATGACGGTGCTAGGACATGTGTCACAAGCTGCACGGCCAAGGGGACACCGGCTGTAGATCTTCACAGCACATCTGCTCGTGGTGATCTGTGCCTGACATACACGGCCATGTCTGACCTGGGTGACATGGGCACATTCCACCTCCCAGGCTCCATGCAAACACGGGCACAGAAGCGACTGTCAAACACCTCAACACAAAGATGAGTGGGACGTGCTGGGGGAACAGGGTTAACGGCCAGACACCCCTACAACACGGGAGGAGTGCCAGGCCATGTGAAGGAAAGGCCCTGACTGCCTTCGCCCAGGACTGCTAATGACGGTGGATGTGTGACGATAGTTATGCGCCAGGCAACATCTGTGTGTCACTGCTAGACCAGGGACTGGGGACTGATGGATATGGCATCCCCATCCTGAGGGGTGTTAGACGCCACACACAGTCATGCTAGGTCCACACATGTCGTAGGGCACATATCCTGTTACGCTCATGTGCCTATGTACCTATGTAGGGTCCATGCCGGATGCGGGTAACTGTGCTATGCTGATGTTGCCAGACATGCCTGTGGGTACCCCACGACTACACGTGGGGAACTAATTACAGTGCTCCCAGTAGGCACGCAAGTACACCATCAGTATCATACGGGTTAACTGCACCGACATGGTGCTACACATGTAACCACCACACATACTGTGTACACATATCAATGAATGCTGCACCTGTCCTGCATGGTATGTCTGCTGCATGATGTCCGTGCACAACCCACATCACATACACACCTGTCGCCAGCCATACACACACACCACAACATACACATCACGTACTATGCGGACACAGGTATCACATACACCTCTCACTATCGTGTCCACCCTGTGCATCAGAATATGTTAGCTTAACCGCAGTGATGGTGTAGCTCACAGTTATGCGGCAGAGACTTCATCATATGCACAGGGTGATATGTGCCACAGGCATGGGCTGTACCAATGGATGACATCATGTGTGTGTGTACGGGCCTGTGCATTGAGTGGGCATGACTATGTAGATTGCATGTGGGTGTGGTGGAGCCCTACAGTTGTGTCTGCTGTGTGTGGGTGTGTGTACACAGTTCAGTCATCTGTGATGCCTACACGGGTATGCTTGGCAGCCCCTGACTGTACAGTGCAGGTGTTACGGCTCACTGTGTCTGCCGGGCGGCGACGTGACCCGCGCCTGCCTGGGGTCGCACGGGCACGACCGGGTGGAGGTACGGACTGTCCACTCTCCGATGTCACATGTCCGCTGGAAACGCGCCCACGGGGGCCGCCCAGGGCCACGCCCACGCGGCCTGCTCTGTCCTGGTGTGGATGGTGTAGTAGCAGCTGCACTGCTGCTGCTACCAGCACTGTCTGGGTGGGCATGGGAGGTGGCACGCACACGCTGACCTGCAGCAGGTGGTGTTGCTGGCACACGCCCACGCCCTATGCCTCACCCCTACCTGGTGTTCCTGCACGGACTGCGACGCCAAGGATGGCCATGCCTCGGTCGAGGATACCAGCCATGTCACCCAATCTCCTATCCAGAACATCGGCAAGATGCTGTTGTGCATTCGCCAATGCCTGGATGTTGTCATTCAAGGTACGGATTGCGGACCTCTGCAGCCTCTGCCCTTCCTGGTTCTGCCGGTCGGCACGTGCCTGCGCCGCCATTACAGTCTGGAACATGCGTCTGGTTATACCAGCTGCTGCACCCTGTACGGCAGGTGTATGTCTAGCGGTGCTCCCCACGAGCAGCACCTGCCACATGCCTGCGTGGCACTGCACCAGTCCTTACACTGGCAACATCGTGTGTACCCACACCTTCTGCAGCCACCACACATTCCTGCTCGGGGCCAAGAGACGCTGACTGACCGTCATCTATGGGCAACGGTGTTGGGGTATGTGTCGGCATCTGAACCGTGAGCGGGGTTGAAAGGGACGAATGTGTGATGTTCTCCAGTGGCACAGTGTCTGCCTGTGACGACCCTGCCTGTGCCTCATGCACATGGTCATCACCACTAGTATCTGTGGGGACACTAGCATCAGATTGACCGCAGGAGGGGAACTCACCTACAGCACCTGTCAATACAAAGACATACCATCGGTTACAATACAGACACACACACACACACACACACACACACACACACACACACACACACACACACACACACACACACACACACACAGCATGCATGTGATAATGCAGGTGGCATGCAGCATTCACACAACACAGACCAGTGAATGCAGACCAGACATTCATAGTGGCAGTATGTACACTGCCCTGGTGGGGACAGTACAACAGGCAGGTGTCATTTAGTAGGCATGCAGTACACACATTCATGGTAGTTCGCATGCATCAGCGTGATACACCGTGTGGCCACGGGCGAGTTGAGAGTACACATGGCTGCCGACACTATGTAATGTACACCGCAAACATGTGCGGTATCATGTGGACATGTGACGATGGTGTCCCACCGCATGCACCACATCACAACGGCTGTCACGGTGCAGTGTTATGTGTACAGTCTACAGATACAATGTATGGGTAACAGTGATGTCTGTGCAGGTACGCTTGCTGTGAGCTGTGTACATAGCTGTACAGTGTGGAGTGCGGGCTCTGTGCCACTGCACAGTAGCAGGACACAGCTATGTGTCTGTGCGATGCGTGACCTGGACGCATTACATTGCCATGTCTGTAAGTCAGTTCAGCTGCTCAGCAGCACGTATATGGTGGACATTGGAGGCACCTGTAGTAGCTGTGGAGAGGCATTCCATGTCACTGGTGTACTACATCGGATGTCCAGGGGGTCCACTACAGTGATGAACCCACTATGTGTGTACAGGGTGCAACGGTGACTACCCACTGTGGATGTGCTGTGTGGCACCATGCCTGTAGGTATCGACCATGGCCTTGTCTGTCTGAGTCATTGACAATTGTGTGTGGTAGACATCGCGCACACGGCCCTGTGGTGGCCCGTGTGACATACAACCATACTAGTGTGAGGTGTCACATTCTCACGGATATGCTGACAGTGTGGATGTCTGCTATGTTGTGCATAGGTCATGTCATGGTGTGACAATGCTGCAGCCAGACATCCACGTGCATGGGACATGGCATGTGCCATGTCACAACGCAGTGCACCCGATGCAGTGGCATGGGTCACATTGGTAACACCTGTGCTCTGGCCAGATCACAGCTCACTATGTGGTACTGTGTGCATACTGCACTGGCATACCAATGCATACTACACATGCAGCCATTGTGTAACACCTACACCATTGTATGCATAGCTGAATGCACGTAACACACCAATAGGTTGTGTGGTGTCATACCACTCTACGCTAACGGGTGTATCTACTGTACATGGGTGGTGTGTGTGTCGGGTGGTGCGAGCTGTATACCGTGACTGGGGCACACACAGGTGAGCATGTCATGCCTAGACACATGGGGAATATCAATACAGCAGAACATGCCTTTGACTAGCAACAGACTTACCTGCAACAGACCCTTGTCCTTGCGACACGCCAGACGGACCTGTAAAGGCATTACACAAAGGTATACACATTAGCCATTACTATCTCCACGGTCAGCACTGTGCATGTCACATCATGCATGTGTGTGGTAGCAAGTGCTATGCACATGTCTGCTAACACAACATAGCATACTATGGTTTGCATCTTGTGTGGCCATATACCTGGCATGTATTGCTATATCATGTGTTGTACTATGACACCCACACCCACGCCGCTATCATACAAACATGCAACACTGACTTACCATGCGGCTCCAGGCTCATAGCTCGGGAGACACCCACCTCCACGATGGACGCAAGTGTTTCTGCGTGTTGTTCCGCGGGTGTCGCCAGACTGGCCAGGAGCTCCTCCGTGGCTGTGAGTGGGGCTGGGTTGGTGGCCCACCACCTGTCCCACGCTGTTGCCTGGCGATTGCAGCGCACGCTGTCTTGCATGCCGGATCAGGTCTGTGCAGTGCCCGCGGATTTGCTGATAGCTGCGGTTGTATCCGCCACGCTGTTCACCCTCCTGCACATCTCCTCCCACATCTCCTGCCGCTCCTGTGCCTGCTGTGGCACATGGCTAAATAGCGTGGTTACTATGGAGCTATGGCCTGATCACCTCCTCCTCCTGGCGCCTGCATGGTGGAAGACACGAACGTGGCATTATCTGGAAGACATAATGATGGTGGCAGGTCACATTCACACTGCTGTGCTGGCATACTGTTGGAAATACATTGCTATGACATGTACGACATCTGCACAGTGATCTGTGAAGGGCATCGTGGCAGTGACACAGCCGATGTTGTGGCTTCACACCATTGAGCACTGGGTGTCACATCATATCTGTGTGCCACCCCATCACACTGTACACGCACCATGTAGATGTTAGCCTGCCATGGACATGTGTACCTGGCTGCACCTATGTCCATATCAGTTGGCATAGGTCCCCATGTGACGCCTGTGCTACTGTTCACCTGGACGCTGTGTATATGTCAGTACACATCACGCCTGTGTCCATTGTGAACGCCAGCAGCGGCACTGTACACATACACATGGACACCTGCACATGCATGTGTTGTGCCATGTACTTCCACACAGCACTGTACGGGTGCTGGACAACTTGCCACAGCTCACCTGTGTTGCACATGTGATAGACATGGAGCAATGTGTAACCATGACACATTAGCAGGAAAGGCCATGCATAGCATGTACACACACACATTGTGCAGAGCATCACACAGCACCTGTAACATGACAGGGTGCATCACCGCCACATTACTGCTGTGTATGGTTGATAGTGAGAGTGCCTTTGTCCATTGCACCATGTAGGACTGTGATAGCTCATGCAGCCTTGCTGGTCAGGTCTGCATGATATGGCAGGGTATGCCACATACATGGCACTGGGTGTGATCCACCTGGGGTTGACGGTATTGGCAGGGTGGCTGTCCATTGCATATGTCATAGCTGTGTGAATATGGACATTCAACATGTTTATCACCATGGTGTGGACACTGTCCTCAAGCGAGGTATGCTGTACGCTGCTTGCTGAGGGTGTGTCTGGTGCATCACACATCCATGCATACACTGTAGCCCTGGCAGGTGCTATGTGCTGGGATATTGATCGACACAGTGCTGTATGTGGACACACACCGCTATCCCATGCACATGGATGGCTGCCTGCACTGATGTGGGTACCACATATGTGTACATCCAGTGCCCGCTGCCACCCACATGTCTGCTGCTGCACTACACACCGCCATCCCTCCCTCTGTGAATGTGGTGTTGGGCACAGCAGAGGTATCCATGTATGGGGACAGGGATGTTCACATAGCAGGCCCACTGATGGTATCGCCGATCTGACCATACACATATGACGCACCCTCACACATACAACCCATTCATATTGTTGTTCACAACGGTGACACAGCTATATTGCTATGCCGGAGGCATTCACAGACATACATACACAGAGGCATGCACGCCCATCTGTGGCATTGCCTGGACTATTGCTGTGGTTCAGCACCTAACGTGTTTGACTGCAGCTGGCGAGACCTACTGTGCACATGTCTACACGGTAGGCCTGTTCTACGGTAGGCATCTGTGATGTGCTGTGCACATCTCATATCTGCACATTTGGTTGGTGTCCATCGGTCCACGGGCCAGTGGTGGGACATACAGGGATGTTGCTGAACATATATGCATGCAACCCTGTACAGCTGTGACGCTAGCCTCTCAGATGCTCATGTGTCGTGGACGTGAACACCGTACACACACATGTGGTTGTGGGCTGGCGTCCGCACTCCATCTCCACCTGTGGGTTGCTATCATCCCACACACTCCTTGTACTGTATGTTCAGGCTATGCACCTATGTGGGGCTTGTGTGCATGCAATACGATACTATATGCCTTTGCACCCTTCACAGACAATGTCACACAGGTACACCGCAGCCGTACACATCGCAGGTTGTTGTCAGCACGTCACATGTGGTACACACCTAACACATCTCCTGTGGGACATGGTCATTTGTATGGGCATGTCCAGTAGTCACATACCACAGCTACCCCTACATGACGGCTATGCAGGACATGTGTGTGTACAGCTACTGTGACATGTACACGAGCAATGCCCCCTACCTACATCACATGGTACTACCTGTGGAGTATGTGTGTCTGCATCCATGCTATGGCCATAGATGACAATTGTACATCAATATGTGCAACATACCTCATTGGGGTTGTCATGTGCACATGTTCCATGTGTCAATGCATTGTTTGTGTCTGTTGGGCGGTCATTGTTGTGCATGGTTTACATGGCTGACATAGCGCACTGTGTCTGATTCCAGGTACGTCATTGGGCTACCAGCATTGTACATTTCTACAGCACATTCCAGCCATCATGTAGCCAGCTTAGATGACAGTGGGAGGTGTTCCGCCATGTGCACATATGTCACACAGTACAAGGGTGACTGACACACATTGTCAGGACTGGGTTCTGACTGCTGTGGATGTGTGTACTGGTGTTGACAACCATGACTGCACCAGATGGTGTCTTCTGGATGTGTAACATTCACAACACACACCTACATTCACATAGCAGCACATCGACCACGACAATGGACATTCCTGCATGAACACTGTGTACGGTATGTCTGTATGACCACTGCATATATCACTGGTAGCCACCAGCATGGCTGCCTACAACAGCAGTGTGTATCCTGTGCAAACATGGGTTACACCAGTCACAACACACCTGTGTCAGATGGCCCTGTAGTGGGTGACAGTGCAGTTCCATTCATCATGTAACAGTATACATCGTGCACCAGTATGTTGCAGACATGTGAACGGCTGTGCTAGTCGACATATGCACACATGACACATCACCTGGTACACCGTGTCTGCCTTGCCACCTGCTATTGTGACCACCCTGTGATGACATTGTATGGCCCACATGGACTGGGACATGTGATGGCTCAATGGTGAATTAACCCTCCAGGTGTGTGTCTAGCCAGGTGTCCAGTAGCCAGTGGTCTGCACGCAGGGACAGTGTACATTGGCCTACTCTGTCACTGGGACTGTTGACTATGGTCATACTGTAGTTATGCAGGCATGTGGTGTTTGTCCAGTCTGATAGTCGTGTTCAACCACACTACCGCGGCACACATGACCTGTGGACATCTGCCTAAGGTGTGCAGCCCACATGTACATCTTCACATGCTATGCTGCCTGTGCAGCGGTGTCACATGTCTGTCTCCGGCAGGGCTGTCACAGGTAGGCACAGCATGCAGTGATGTGTGACAATGCTTACACCCTCCACTGTGCTGTACACAAGCACTGCACACACAGTACAGCACACATGTCATTTATCTGCAGTGCCTGGGACCTGCCTCCATGCCCTACACGGCACACCTGCCAGTCCAGATTGTACACAGATCATACCTCCCAGGCACATACCTGGACTGTAACACACACGGGTGGGTGGTTCCCACACCACACCGTGATTTACTCACATACTGCATATTCCCATGACACATTGCATCATAGGTAATCCATGTTCAGATACCCATGTTCGTGACCGCTACGCACATTGTGACACGCGACAGTGAATACACTGTACACCACAGGTTACATGCCGGTCGTGTTGGCATACTGTACATTGTACCTAGGACAGTTGCTACTGCTATGTATTGACAGCAACACGCCCTTCCCTAGTATGGACTCCCATGTACCCACACATGCTTGGCCATGCAGTACGCATAGCTGGGTGACACATTACACGACACATACCATACCTACACTGCCCTCGGCATGCACCAAACCTCCATGTGTCTGTGTGCTAGGCCTACACACCTCCCCCCTCTGTTTGCTGAACATCCATGCTTCTCATCCCTGCTAGCCACACCCTAAACACACAACCATAGCAGCATGCATGGTACATACACACTACAGCCGGTATTACTGACATCCACTGACAGAGGTAGTTGATGGCATGGCACCCCATACGATGGACAGTCTACGTGCCTATGCCAACACTGATCACAGTGCACTTCTGCTACATTTACACACTGGTAGGGACCATGCTATTCCACACTGAGACATGGTGGTACTGGCCTTTTCACAGACGCCACAGTGGTATTCCTGTTCCATGCACACGTGCTGTATGGGCACATGTGCAGGCTGTTGCACGGTAGTTATGTTCACCTGTGTGTTGTGTGTCACTTGACAGTCATGGTGTGTCCTCATGGTGCATGACATACTCCACAGCTAGCTACCTACACATGACTGCCAGACATTGCAGTGTGGGCCCTCACGCAGTGTGGTGGTATGTCTCTGCTGTTTGACTACATCCACATTCAATGCGGCATACCACAGTCATGCAGGCATTGCCAACACAGATGTTGCTGGCATCGTGCCTGCCAGTGGGGTACCTACCAACAATACACACTCTCACTCAGTACAGGGTTCCAATCCTTGGCTGGACATTGTATTAACCCTGTGGACACATACATAGTACTGCCATGCACATGTTATGTCCGGGAACACAGTCCCAATGTCACCTCAAACCGCCATAGTTGTTGTATCCCGCCAACCTGGCTGTTACATGTCTCTGCAGCAGCACACTGCAGTGACTGCTAGCCCATTCATGTACGTTGTGTACCCTGACCACCACACTACCACATCTATCACACTACACATGGATGGTACTGCATTGCACGTATGGGGCTGCATCTCTACACCCATGACTGGGCCATTCAGTATGGCACTGGGCCACATCTTGACATACATGCTTCACACACTCATTGACTACCTGCATGCCTTTACTGGCACCCTTGTTGGGCTTCTGTGCGCAACAGCACACCACATCCCATGCTGGCCACCTGTCATACTATTGCATGGGTGGTTGGGGTGGTACAGAGGGTATCACATCAGACATGCTCCGCCTTTGCCCTTCAGCACCATTCCACTTTATGCTATTGCCAATGTACACATCCAGCATCACATCGTACCCTATGTCTCGGGATGTTACGCCATGTGCCTTCTGTACAGTTCACACAGTGGTGCAGGCATATCATGCTAACTACAACAAGTCAGGGACGTGTGACATTGCACAGTCCTCAGACATGTGGCCCCTCATGCTCAGTATTTGCATATGTACACTACCTGCTGTCACACAGTACTGTACATGCCTACATATACCACTTCTACATACCTGGCAGCATTCTAGCTCATCCTACTCATGTTGCTGACACCCATACAGGTGTCAGTGTGGCAGATATATCATGTAGATATCATTGCATCAGTTACATCACACATAGTGCATACACATCACCTTTGCATACTGACAGTCATGCGGTGTGTATCACATGGATACTGTCCCTATACAGGCATATCACGTTGTACATGGTTGATGTACACACACATGCCCCACATGGTGCTGTGGTTGCCATATTCCACCATGGCGTGGGTACACATGTGCAGGACCACGCATTTCTGGACCGTATGTCTAGCTGATACCTTGGGTGCCCTTGTACCTGTGCCATACACACATGTACACGCAGGCCATGTTACAATAACACATGTGTGGTGTACCTTACACAATGGATACAACGTTACATGTCTCAGTATAGTCATGCTGTGATCTCTACCCGGCTCAGACAGTTTACATATGCAAATGACAGTCATGTAACACATCTGTACTCACCTGCATGCCACTAACACAGGGGTGTAATCTACTCTGCCATGGGCCATGTTCTCCACAGTACTGATGCATGTAGTACTCCTACATGGCGTTTGCAGTGGGCAGTGTGGGAGGAGCAGTCCTGCATGTGTGCACACATGCCACATTTCTCGGCCCGGGCGTCTGTGTGACATCCACAGACTGGACACACACTGTGCTGTGGGACATAGGTCCTGTGCACATCCCACAGGGGCACACTGTGTCACTAGTCATGTGATAGCTCCCTTGCTGGTAGGGTGACACAGACCCATGGTACCACCACAGCGGACATACTGTATAGACATAACAGTTGACATCCACTTCTGCCGTTCAGTGGACACTACCATGGGGGGGGTGTCACTACTGTGTACATTGCACATGTGTTTACACACGGCCCTGCTGGACATCATTGTGGCACACATTGCACCTGCTATGGAACGTTTGGACATGGTTACTTGCTGTTCCCTCCATTTCGGGTACCTATTCTGCTACTACATTGTCCCATATGTGCAGGCCATACATATCTTGTGTATGTACATAACATTAGGCCATCCCTCCATCATGCATGCTGTGCCTGTGATACTGTCTATGATTTCTGAACATATCCATCATGACAGCTTTGCATTACACATAATTGACATAGTCACCCCTACTGCGTGGGATACGTGCACGTCGTGCGCACATTCTGTATGACATCGACGGTATATGCCCATGCACATGTGTGCTGTGACACTATACATACATGTCCTATCCTGCTGTGGCACTTCATTGTTGGATATCCACTGCCAGCATCAGTGTGGGTGGTGGCATTGTTCTGTGTTTGCAACCCCTATGGCAGACCTGGGGTAGGGTTACCACCTGTGCCACTTTGCAAGGGACAGTCCCTCTTTGGGCAGTTGTGTCCTGACAAAACATATTACAAATTGCAAATGTCCTGAGATTGTAGGACATAATTATGTCCCATTTTTATGTAAGAGTTGCATAACATAGTTATTTATGTATGTACATTCCTAAATGTTACAAGACACACAATAAGCAACTTAACTGCTACAAGACTACGCTTTTATTTAGGCAAATGAGTACAGTTCTACCCTTTGTACTGACCATGGGTATGTGTCCACCTGTAACATCTGATGTGTGTCCCAAGATGTCCCACTTTGGCCATTTGAAAAGGTGGCAAGCCTAACCTGGGGTTATCCCGGTGTGTACATGTTGTCCCACTGCTCTGCACACGTTGTCCACAGTCGCTGGTATGCTGCGGCTTAGCATTACATAACCAACCTTCACCTCTCTCTGCCTGATGGACAGATATCTTTACGTACACACACCGCTCACATACTGTACAGATTCATCATACCTATCGTGCGTTACACACCAGTACATGTCGTGGGTTCGACATACCTTTCCGCCTTTGGTTCTGCGTTCTTCTGAATTTACTTGTTAGTCCTTTAGTATTCCTTCTTTGTTCGGTATGAACATACGGTTTGAATATCCAGGGAGTCTTCCTTATATTCGTCACCTGAGGCATGTGGGTTAATCAGGCCAATAGCTGTTCCTCGGTGTGTACTTATGTGCATATCACCGTGATCCCTCCTTTCGCTCGTACGCGTCGGCACTAGGACATGGTTCTTTCCTCGTGTGGCCGTTGGTTATTTGCAATACCTTCGTGAGGATGGTATGTATTGTATCATGTTTGTGTGACTGCATCCGCTATATGTGGTGTCGGGTACATTTTGCTGTGGTGTTAGCCGTGGATTGTGTGTGTTGGGTATGGTATTCTGTTCGACATGTGGGTGTCCGTGTCCTGGCGGCAGCTGTCGATGGTGTTGTGCATTCAGATGTGTAACATAGCTGTTATATTCCTGTACACAACGGATGCAAGGATGCATCAGCCGCTGCTAGTGTTTCCCACGAGCTTGTTGTGGGTATGCCGCTGTCATTGACTGCCTGTATGTTTTTGCTACGGTTTTAGCTGTTATCCCTTTGATATGTGCGATGGGGTATATCTGCGGATGTGGGTAAGGGGTACGGGGTGTGAGTCTTGCATTTATACATACGGGATATGCTTGTGTGTGTGCTCCATCCATGCTTGGGGGGCTGCAGGTTACCTGTCTGTTGTTCCGGGAATGTTTGTTTTGTTGATGTCGTGTGCTGTCGGTATCGCCTGCATGTGTGCTTCCTGCACGTATTCCTCCTTCACATGGGTTATATATCTGCGGATGTTCGTCCGTGCCTACTATCCATTGGCATTTTGTCGCTGATAGTTACGGTGAATGTGGTCCTATACTTGGGACGGCCTGTATGCTACCGGTAGCCTCCTATTCGTGTGCCGCTTGCTTACTTCACGGTCGTGGAACACACAGCGGTATTTACGGGACCGTAAGTGTTCCCGATTGGTGCCGGGATAGCACATTCGTATTTTCGCCGTACATGCCTGATGCTGTGTAACGTTGCCGACGGACCGTGTTGAGTGTACCTTATGGCCGCCATACATACGGTCATGGTTTGTACATGCGTCCTTTGCATCTCCTGTTGGCTATGGCCCTGTGGTACATTCTGGGACATTTCCGCTTTGCATCGTTTTACGTCGCCACGTGCATAGCCACTGAGGAGATGTCAGTACTACTTTGTGGGTACTGCTGTACATACGCCTATGGTTCCTGTACTGTATGCCTACAGATGTTATTACACTCCGCCTGTGACATGTCATCTACATACACATTTTACAGTGGCACACACATTACACACACACAGCGGAACACACGACAACCTCACCTCACACATACACATATTGCCGCCATGGCTCTCAACCTTCTATTTCCAGAGTGAGGAACACACACATTAGTAATGTGAAACAAATGGGCATAATGTGGAACACATAGTAATGGCATAGTGACAACTTCAGCTAAGTAGGTCATAGGTTGATTATAATATGCTGATTTACTTACAGTGAAGAACCTTTAATGAATTACTATGATTACATTCTATTTACCAGGATGTCATTTATATACATTCCTAACAATGGATGTTTGACAGACATTTTCAATGTGGAACTTTGAGGAACTGCGAGGAACATGAACTGTTTTACACCCCAAATGAGGCGTTCCTCATAATGTCGTACACTTCACTGGTATGCTTGCCGCTTCGCACCGACGGTTGAACACAATACGTCGTTGGCATCGCCGTGGCGGCGTGTATCTCCGCACTCATATCCTATGGATATGACACGCACATATCCCGTTACTGTACCGTGGACTGGTGACCATCCCGACACGCGGATATGTATTGATGCAGGTTGACATTTCCATGGCTGGCGTTACCTGCTCTGCCACCCTCCCGGATGATCGGGTTGTCGGTCACTATGTTTACTATGTGGTGATTTCGCGTCTTACTTATCTGTGAACTTGCATCCCTGGGTTCCATATTACCCTGTTGTACTTTATATCTGTATATGCGTACATATATTTCTACATGTGTACTGATATCTATTTCCGTATCTGTGTATGCACATGAGTACATATGTGGTCGACTTGCGGCGATAGTGGCAGCATACGGCTACGCCGTGTGCTGTAGAACCGGCGGCGGTGAGGTGTTGCCGTTCCATGCTCTGCTGGCTATTGGGTGTGCAGTGTTTGGGCGGTGCCTTTGTTGGAGTCACACATACGTCCGCACATACGGTACACATTACGGGCGGACATGTTTGTGTGGCGTCCATTTTACTGTGTGTGTGCAGGTCAGGAGGTGTCAGTCCATGGGGCCTACACTGTCAAAGTATGTGCTATGCGTTCCCTCTTTGCCAGGGTGTAGGCATATTGGGTACGCCTCTGTCTACCTACTGGGGCTGGCTCAGTGTGTCCATGGCGCTGAACGCCCTGTGCCTGTGCTTGCCCTGGCAGTTGTGGCGGGCTTGGTGGCCCTCCAGCATTATGTCCCTGCAGCAGCTGTTTCCGCAGAATCATATTGTGTAGCATACAACATACTATGAATATGTGGGCACTTGTGCCTGGAGAGTACTGCAAGGCTCCACCGGATGTATCCAAGCACCGGAACCGTGATTTCAACATCCCGAACACAAGCTCTATGATTATTCTTGTTTGTGCGTGTGCCTCATTATGGCGTTCTTGCATGTGTGTGTGTGCATTTCTGAAGGGTGTCATCAACCACGGCTCCAGTGCGTAGCCAGCATCCCCCACAAGGTGACCTTGTGTGATGTCCCCCCTGGTGAATACCTGATACAGCTGTGAGGCATGCCAGATATGGGAGTCGTGGTAGCTTCCAGGGCTGCCAGCACACACATCCATGATAATGCCCTGCGCATTGCACACGACCTGGCAATTGATGGAGGGGTATCCCTTGCGGTTTATGTAGCGTCTACCCTGCTCCCCGGGTGGTGACTTAATTTCTATGTGCATACAGTCTATCGCACCCAGGACCTCCGGTTATTGTGCCACACGGTGGAAGCGGTGCATATTGCTAGCCAACTCCTCCTGAGATGTGGGGAAATTTATGTGCTCATGGGCATGTGGTAACATGGCATCCAGGAACTGGTGTAGTACCCTGGATGCTGATGCCTGTGAGATGCCCATTATGTCCCCGGTTGGCCTTTGAAAGGTACCTGTAGCCAGTATTCGCAAGCTCACACATACCTTTGTGTCCACTGGGATGGGCTCCCCTCTGTTGTCTCTTGTTCTCAGGCGCGGCCGGCACAGCTCCACTATTTGCTGTAACGTGTCCCTGTCCACCCTGTAGCGCTCTACTATCTCAAGGTCTCGCAGCCCCTGGTAGGTCACCCTTGGTCTGAACACTCTCCTTCTCCTGTGAGGCCTACGGTAGTTGTCGGCACCACCCTCCGCAACTCCGTCTGTCTCTGCCACATACCTATGCATCACGGCCACGGCGGCACCCAGCATATACATATTAAAAGTTCCCCATCTGTTTACACCCTACGGTGCGGCGTTTGGGAAATCGCTGTGTGTTGTGTGCATTCACACTTAATACTGTTGTGCTGTATACCCGGTGATGTCATTGGGTGTGTCTGTGCAGCCGTATCCATGGCTTATTTCCGTGGTTTTACGGTTGCAACTGCAACGGTACTGCCTGTAGTGTTACATTACAGTTGCCTGCATTGCCTTGGCTTTGCATCTTACATTACTGCATCCTGCAGGCACATGGCATATGATGCATTTTATCTGCAGCCGCAGTTATGCTACCTCTGTACTTGGCTGTGCTATTTCGGTTATTTGCTCTTTGCATTTCTGCTACATCCCCTACTATCTTTGCATTCATATGCCTCCCTTTCCCGTTATGCAGGAGTCTGCATGCAGAGTTATCAGCTGCCGCCGTTTGCCCTTCCTGGATTGATTGGTGTTGATTGCTCATTACGGCTCCATTTACACTGCTTCCGCATTTCCTCGTATTCTCCGCATTACCTTCCTATATCCGTGGTTGTTGACGGGAGGCCGTCACATGACTGGTTTAGGGAACGTAGTCATCCTCGTGCACATGCATCTGTACGCGCATTATGTACTCTCAGCGCATCTATTTCCTAACACGCCAGTCCTGATGCTGTGATGTGCATTGTACAGCCCAGATTTGCTGACCTCCAATATCCTTCCTCCAAATGTGGCACACCCCTCTGTGGTTGACATGTATCTCGTGTAGGCCACTCCTCGGTGTAGTACCGCTACGCCGTTTGCTCCATCCTTACACCGGCGCCGTTTTTGCGATTCACTATTATCTGCCTCATTTGCATGGAATTGACTACTAATACATGGTTACGGCGCCGAACACCGCCACCACTCCTTGACAACCATTGCGCTGGGGTTGAAGCTTTACATACATACTATGGTGTGTGGTGGCTGTGCAGCTGATGTGTGTTATACTGCTCTTTTAGGACATTGTCATATTATTTCATTGCTTTGCAACTTCTGTGCACATATCCCGGGGGTCTGCTGTTCTTTCTACGTACGTGCCATTTATGTCATTTTTTTACATTTTGTGCATATTTTCTTTGGACATTCTCGGTGCCTTTCCACATTGGCATATTGCACCTATATGATACCTGACTTTGACAGCCTTCCGTTACTCCTCGGTCATGTTTGGGTAAATGTAAACCTTTTTTTTGGTTTACATTGCCGTGCCCTTACGCTACACCTACGCCACTTCGTGGATCGCTATTTGCCCTCATTTGCATGGTGCAATACCGCACACAGTGTGTTTTGCATACCTAAGCCGGGGGCGGAGACGGTCCGGCGCACGCCGGTAGTGCACGTGGAATTCATTCATACCTGAATCGCTCAGCAGCCATATTTGGCGTTATAATGCCGACGCTATGCTGGTGCCTGGCGCAAGGTTCATGAATCCGGGGGCCTGACAATAAACACTAAACTCTCACTGAAGTAGGGGATGATCTTTGCTAACTAAGATGGCCTGGACAATGAGCTCAGAAAACAGCCTCTAACAAACAACTAGGCCCACAACACAATCAGGAATATGGAGAATTTTACAGCTACTACCTAAACTATTTTAGGCAGAAAACATTACAGAAATGTTTATATATCACAGATCAGGTGCTCCTCCTCAGATAGCTCGTTTAAGCGCAGGGCAACGGTGCGCAAATGGGATCAGCCCGAAAATAATAAAAAATGCTGGAAATAAGCTTTTAAACCAAAATCATAATTTTTCCATAATAGTCAATGGCATACATAACACAACAAGACCATGGAATAGTGGTTGCTAAGGGGGAAGGCAGAGTGTCGGTTTTGTAACCATGCATTAGTAATCAATTCTATGCAAATGAGGGCAATGATACTGAATCACAGAATTCCCCTCAGTGCTAGCTTGCACCCAACCGTGTAGGTGCAGTAATACCATGGTGTAAGCCTAAGAGCTAGATGACTTCATAAGGGGGTGTGTCATGCATGCTGTAAGCTTATTGGAGCTTTGTGGCCCGTGTTTGCCCTTCGCTAAGCACAGCTAAGGAAGGGGGTATGTCTGAAGTTGCCTAGTTGTATTTACATTGCCTAAATGGGTATGCACGGGTTTTAAACAAAAAAACAAAAAAAACAGGTAATAGCAGTTCCATTCACATCTGAGTACTGGGTTTGCACAGTGCGCCTAGGGGCTTAAACAGGAAGGCAATGGAAAGAGAAAACAGCAGTAGGAAGGTAATCAAGGAGAACTAGCATAACTGGCAGGTGAAATGTATCAGAACCAGACAATTACACAGGCAGTAGCCCAGCCCAGCACACTAATATAAACTATACAAACACCTTTCCCTCTGGTTTTTACCACAAACTCTACACCACCGGTGTACACAAACAGGGAAATTTTACATAACAAAAGCAACAAAATGATAGGGGCTGCTTTTGCTCTCATAAATCAGTATGTGGAAGAGGCTGAGGGTGGTGAGGATGAGAATGCTGACGACCAACCCACAGTGAGGAGAAGGAGAAGAGTGTACAGACCCAGGGTAACCTACCAAGGGAATACATGAGCTGGAGATAGTGGCGCACTATAGGGTGGAAAGGGACCTCCTACAGCAAAATGTTGAGCTGTGCCGGCCACGCCTCACACACAGAACCAACAGAGGGGAACCCATCCCAGTGGATACCAAGGTATGTGTAGGCTTAAGAATACTAGCCACAAGGACTTTCCAAAGGCCAACTGGGGATATCATGGGGATCTCACAGGCATCAGCATCCAGGGTACTCCACCAGTTCCTGGATGCCATGTCAGCACATGCCAGTGGGCACATATATTTCCACAACACCTGTGAAGCATTGACCAGCAATGTGCGTCTCTTCCACCAAATAGCAGAATACCACGAGGTAGTGGGTGCTATAGAGTGCACGCACATACACATCAAAGCACTACCCAGTGAGCAGGATAGGGTCTACATAAACCACAAGGCTTCCCCTCCATCAACTGCCAGGTCATGTGCAATGCCCAGGGCATTATAATGAATGTGTGTGCTGGCAGCCCTGGAAGCTATCACGACTCCCACATCTGCCATATGATGCAGCTGTACCAGAGATTTGCCAATGGGCACATCCCGTATGGCCACCTAGTGGGGGATGCTGGTTACACACTGGAGCCGTTGCTGATGACACCCATCAGAAATGCACACACACACCCGAACAAGAACTCCATAATGAGGCACATGCACAAACCAGAATCATAATAGAGCATGTGTTTGGGATGCTGAAGTCATGGTTCCGGTGCTTGGACATATCCGGTGGAGTCTTGCAGTACTATCCAGCTACATGTACCCAAACTGTCATTGTAGGTGCCATGCTACACAATATGATCCTGCAGAAACAGCTGCAGCAGGAACAGCAGGGGGCAGGGCCACACAGTCCCCACCATTGCCAAGACCAGCACAGGCATAGAGTGACTCAGAGGAGGAACAACCTGAGTCTGGCCCTGTAGGCAGAAGAAAGCGTGCCCAGTATATATTTTGGCAAAGAGACAATGCATAGCACATACACTGACACGGTAGGAACCCAGGGAATGGCACCTCTCTCTGACTTGCACATACAGTAAAAGGGATGCCAAACATGACACTAACCGTGCTTAACCATGTATAGGGAGTGTACTATGTGCATCTGACATAGTCAGCCCTCCAGCACCATCCTCAATATTGGCACAGCCACAAGGTAAGTCACTCTCACTATCAATTGCTGAATGGAGTAGTATATTCTGCTACTTGTATATATGGTGTGGATGTGAGCATATAAGGGAATCGGGTGGCTGAATGGGATGGCAGCAGATAGTACCACCTATATGGGCAGCATGAAATCCATAACAAATACTGGTGTCTACATAGTAGGCAGTACTAGACAAGGTGACAAATCCCACTGCAAGACATGTGGTGGGCCAAATGTGTGTCCATAGGGCACACACATGCATGTCAGTGAGGGTCACATACCTAACAACAGTCTCAGCAAGTAGGGCAGGTGTAGATGACCACAAAGAAAGGCTGTGCTAAGGCCCCCGATTGATGGCAATGGAGAACAGCCCCCCTCCAGACCTACACAGACAGACTACAACAGGTCAAGCAGTTGGATGTTAGTTCTGAAGGGTTAGAAGTCTGAAACTGAAACGTAGGTCAATAAAACCTGAGATCTGTACTACACTGATATGCCTGTAGTCTGCATGATAGGTCAGAATACAGAATGAAATGGAAGCCAACAGAGTACCTCAAATACCAGTGCAGTCATAGCAGATGTTTACAGTTGTCAGGTGTGTCCCCCACAATCCTATGTAGAACTGTAGTAACATGTACATGTGGGTATAATAATAGTGGGGCACAGATTATCTGAGCTGGCCAAATTAGCAGGATAGATTGTTGCACGTGTACAATATGCAGGGCTCTGTGTGTTAGGTTGTTGTGTGTTTCATATTGTGTGAAAGTGGTCAGCATGTAGGCATGGAGGGTTGCGTCCCAGTGGCCTATGGCCAGTACTGTTGATGATAGGGCCAAGTTTTAACAGCTGCAGTGCCAAACACAATGAATCCCAGCAAGACTCAATCCAGCAGTAATCCATACTAATTGTTCAGATGTAATATCCAGTCATAGACACTACAACTCCCATTGCCCTACTTTAACAAGGTTGCTGATGTCATTCACTATGAAATGCACCTTTGAATAAGGGGTAGCCCTTTAATCTCTATGGTGCATGCGATAATTGCGTAATGCTATAGTGTGATGTACTAGTTAGGTAGGAGTTCTAATCCCAGACTTGGCAACTGAAAAACATTTTGTGTGTAGGGGATCAATGATTTTGAGGCCAGTCATAGACACTACACCTCCCATTGTCCTGCTATAGCAAGGCTGCTGATGTCATTCACCTTGAAATACACCTTTGCATAAGGGTTGGCCCTATAAGCTCTGTGGCCTGCACAATAGCTGTGTAATTCTATAGTGTGATGTACTACTTAGATAGGAGTTCTAATCCTAGACATGGCAACTGTGAAAGTCTGTGTAGGGATCAATGATTTTGAGACCATTCATAGACACTAAACCTCCCATTGCCCTACTTTAGTATGGCTGCTGATGTCATTTACCTTGAAATACCTTCTTGAACAAAATTCAGCTCCGTAAGCTCCATGGCATGTGCAATAACTGTGTAATGCTATAGTGTGATGTCCTAGTTAGGTAGGAGTTCTAATCTCAGACATGGCAACTGTGGAACTCTGTGTGTGTGTGTGTGTGTGTGTGTGTGTGTGTGTGTGTGTGTGTGTGTGTGTGTGTGTGTGTGTGTGTCTGTAAAGAGTAATGCTTTTGAGGCCATTCACAGTCACTACACCTTCCATTGCTCTACTTTAGCAAGCCTGCTGATGTCATCTACCTTAAAATATACCTTTGGAGAAGGGCTAGCCCTCTAAGCTCCATGGTGCATGCCATAAATGTGGAACAATGTAGTAGCAGTAACTACACGGCTATGGCTTTAAATCCCATCTGTGGCAAGTGTTTTTGTGTGTACTCCAAATATTTCATCCCTATTTACAGCCAGTACACATCTCAGAGCCTGACTTTAGCAGTCCTTCAGATATAATCCACCTTACAAGTATCTGTTACGAAACTTATATCATGGCAGGTCAGTGGTGCATGTCATGAATGTGTAAAATAATGGTCCGTAAACATTGTTAGATAGAGGTTTGAACCTTACCCCTGGCAAATGTAAATGTGTGATTAGGGTAAAATTATTTTTGGGATCTCTCACCCACTACATCACCCAATGCCAGTATTTACAAGGGCTGGTGATGTTCCTCACCTTAGAAGTAACTTGGGACAACATCCATCCAATAAGCTCCATGGCACGTGCGATAAATGTGATACACTGTAGTAGCAATACATAGCTAGGTAGGGGGTTGAATCTCAGTATTGGCAAATGCATGTGTTTGTCATCAGTATCCTGTGTGGAGAATGCTGTGATTGTGCAATGACAGGATGCATTGTGGGGTGGATTTTTCTAAATTATTATATTGAGGACCAACTATATGTTAAAATGTCCACCTTACAAGGACAACAGATGTCAAACAGCAGAGAGGCTAATGTAGACAATCCATAGCCTTACATGTGACATTATGGATTGGTGAACAATATAGGCAGCTCTTGTATTACTCAAAGAACATTCTCCACCCATGTATCATACACAAACACACTTGGCTAGGCAACAACCACTATATTGGTAGTTCTCTACATATTGCCCACAGATAGTAACCATGGTGTGATTGCAGTGGACTACATGTCTGTTGACCACAACACTGCCACTGACATCAGAATGTACTGTGATGTGTAACATCTCCTGACTGAGTATGTGTTATCCAGCAAGTAAAAGGACATGGCACCCTGTTCCATCCCTACAATAGGCAATTAATTGCTTACAGTGATCCTTTGCTATGTTTCCCACTAGACACCTGCAACAACTGTAGAGCCTGCAAATGTAATCCACAAAGGGAATACCATGCTTTATACACATGCCTTGTATGTACTGATGCCACTAACTCCACTGAATACCTGTATCATGCTGTCAATGTAGATGTAGGCACGACCTCAGTTCCATAGCCAGGTCTCACCACATAAGGTGAGGAAAGCCACATCAGATGATAACAATCTGTCCACACAACATGCCCCAGAGACACCAAGTACACTTCCACATGTCACAGAACATGCATGTGGGACATGTGCACAACCCAGACACTGTCCATGTTATGGAATATAAATCACATACATGGCAAGCATTGCACAGCACTGGCCACCCACAATAGTAACCCAGATGAGTGAATGGTGAATACAATATCCACCTGTGTGGGCCAATCCAGGGACTACACCCCTAAGCCACACTGGAGACCATTGTCATGTGGCCTGATGCCAAGGTATTCCCATTGCCTAGCCTTGCACAGCCTTCTGGCACAGTCAACTACTACACACCTATGAAGCAATGAACCCATGCATGTCAGTACTGGCAAGTGTGTGTGTGTGTGTGTGTGTGTGTGTGTGTGTGTGTGTGTGTATGTGTGCATGTGGAAATTAATGATTTTGAAGCCATTCACACTCACTACACCTCCCATTGTCCTACTGTAGCACACCTTCTGTCAGTCACCTTGAAATAACCCTTTGGCCATATATCAGTCTAATAAGCTCTGTAGTACATGTGATAACTGCGTAATACTGTAGTGTAGCAAACTGGTTAGATAGGAGTTCTAATCCTGACCCTGCCGACTGTGATAATGTGTGTGATTCCCTGAGAGAGTGTGGTTGTGTCTTCCTTGACACCTGCTTTTGTGGACAGTCACATGTACTACACTTCCCTTATCCCTCATTTATCACTTTTGCTGAAGTCACTCTCCTTCAAAGATACCTTTGGACAGCTCTTCAACATGTAATCTCTGTGTCGTGTGAAATAACTGCATAACAATGTAATAGCAATACATAATCAGGTAGAGCTTTGAAACCCAGTACTGGTAAGTATGTGTCATCAGTGTCCTGTGTGGGTGTTGGGGTGATTGTGTAATGACAGAATCCTTTATAGTGTGGGTTTTGCTACATCATTATATTGAGGACCTACATGTCCAATTGTCAACATTACAAGGCCAACATTTTCCAAACATTGTAGAGATTCTAGTCAACAATCCTCAGCCATAAAGGTGTACAGCCATGTGCAATTACCATGTGACAGTATGGATTGGTACACAATATAGGCAACCGTCATAATGGCCAGATACCACTCTCCACCCATGGATCATACACAAACATGCTTACCTCTTACTCTCCTACTCCCTTCCTTTCTTATTTTGTCTCTGTTTGTCTCTCTCACTCCCTTTCTGGTGGATGTGGAAAAGTACACCTGCTTTGCTTAGGCAGCAGCTTGAGTTTTGTAAGTGATGGCCATGATTAGCTGATGGCCTCTGCAGGAATTGTAGTCCCCCATGAGCTGATTACATGAGGAACAGCTGTGGTATCATTCCTATAGCCAATTGCATGGAAACACACTCCTATAACTAAGCACTTCATGTGGGTGTTGGCCCTTTTCCTTCACTGTGAGCAGGACTTCATGTGGCTGTTTGACAAACAGCATTTCAGAGGGTAGTTGGATATATCTCTCTTACAACATACACTGTAGAGACAGGCCAACAAACCGAAGGGGGATGTTCCAGACATGAGGACAGAATGTAAGTATTGCTCTTCTACGTTTGAAGTAATGTTGGTTTAACAGGGTTTGTGTGGATATGGCTGTTCTACATGATTTAATATCTGAAATGACAGTGTTATGTAGTTGGGGAAAC